>NC_134851.1:17702310-18004052 GCF_965363235.1 Mytilus galloprovincialis | reverse complement strand
CGACGGTAGGTATAGACAACTGTCAATAGACTGTGTAATGGAGCACTGTATTGTATGTTAACCACCGACGGTAGGTACAGACAAATACTGTTGATATACGGTGTATAGGAGCACTATACTGTATGTTAACTACCGACAGTAAGTATAGACAAATACTGTTGATAGACGGTATATAGGAGCTCTATATTGTATGTTAACTACCGACGGTAGGTATAGACACATACTGTTGATAGACGGTATATAGGAGCACTAGATTGTATGTTAACTACTGACAGTAGGTATTAGACAAATACTGTTGATAGACGGTATATAGGAGCACTATATTGTATGTTAACTACCGACAGTAGGTATAGACAAACACTGTTGATAGACGGTATATAGGAGCACTATATTGTATGTTAACCACCGACGGTAGGTATAGCCAAATACTGTTGATATACGGTAAATAGGAGTACTGTATTGCATGTTAACCACCGACGGTAGGTATAGATAAATACTGTTGGTAGACGGTATATAGGAGCACTATATCGCATGTTAACTACCGACGGTAGGTTAGAAAGATACTGTTAATAGACGGTATATAGGAGCATTATATTGCATGTTAACCACCAACGGTAGGTATAGACAAATACTGTTGATAGACGGTGTAAAGGAGTACTAATTCGTATGTTAACCACCGACGGTAGGTATAGACAAATACTGTTGATATACGGTGAATAGGAGTACTGTATTGCATGTTAACCACCGACGGTAGGTATAGATAGAATGAAATTCAAAACAGTGTGGCTGTGGCCATTGATTGACACATTAAATTCATCCATTGACTGGGACAATATACATGAACGTTTGTCTGTAACGACCACTGTTCACGACGTACCTACGATAGACATTTAAACTGTGGGGTCACCAAAGGTTTCTTAACGCCTTTAATTATAAAATAATTCAAAAAATTAATCAGGAATAACCTTTATGTTTTGATTTATATAATTGATATAAATCAAAACATCGTGTTATTTCTGATTAGTTTTTCGAATTACTTTATTAAGTTGTTGAGAACCTTTGGTGACCCCATAGTTTAAGTGTCTTTAAAAAGTACATAGTGAGCAGTGGTAGTTACATACAAACGTTCACCTTAATTGTCCCAGTCAATGGATGAATTTAATGTGTCAATCAATGGCCACAGCCACACTGTTTTGAATTTCATTATAAATACTGTTGGTAGACGGTATATAGGAGCACTATATCGCATGTTAACTACCGACAGTAGGTTTAGAAAAATACTGATAATAGACGGTATATAGGAGCATTATATTGCATGTTAACTACCGACAGTAGGTATAGACAAATAATGTTGATAGACGGTATATAGGAGCACTATATTGTATGTTAACTACCAACAGTAGGTATATATTAAACTCTTGATAGACGGTATATATAATAGCACTATATCGTATGTTAATCACCGACGGTAGGTATAGACAAATACTGGTGATAGACGGTATATAGGAGCACTATATTGTATGTTAACCACCGACGGTAGGTACAGACAAATACTGTTGATATACGGTGTATAGGAGCACTATACTGTATGTTAACTACCGACAGTAGGTATAGGCAAATACTGTTGATAGACGGTATATAGGAGCACTATATTGTATGTTAAGGTGTCAGACCACCAATTAAAAGTCCCTATCTGTTCAACCAAATTTTGCAATTTTCATAGCTTTCTAAATTTTTTATCTTAAGTTTAACCTCTTACAAACCAGGTATGTCCTGAATCGTACAGGTATCACCTTTCTGCATGCCAATTTTCGACATACCTTTAAAGCCATATAAGAAAGAAGAGACCTTCCGAATGGATGTACCACTAAAAATAACCCCTGGTTTTCTTGAAATCTTAAATTAGTATACTATGGAGCGCATTAATCCTCAATTTTTAATTTCAACTCATAGACAAGTAAATTTGGGCTCAAAATGGTCTTAATATATTTCTCTTTCACCAAAAGTTTCATTTCTGCAAATTTGTTGAGTAGTTTAAGTAAACAATGACATCAAATGCACTATTTTTTGTCCCGAGTAGGCCTACTTTTACATACGTTCTAAATTTGAGGGAGTAATTGGTGGTCTGACACCTTAACCACCGACGGTAGGTATAGACAAATACTGTTGATATACGGTAAATAGGAGTACTGTATTGCATGTTAACCACCGACGGTAGGTATAGATAAATACTGTTGGTAGACGATATATAGGAGCACTGTATTGTTATTGGTTGCTGTCTTTGATATTGATTTTACGTTTATCGTTTCAGCATTAATCGGGCTGTTAGTTTTCGTTTTTCGTCACATCTAGTCAGGAATGGGTTTTAATAGCATTTTACATGAATACATATGTGTAACTCATGGCTGATTCACATTCGTTTGTCTTTGGTGGATAAGTTTCCCATTGGCAATATTACCACATATCTTCTGAATTTTCATTGCATCATCTAAACATGTAAAATTCGTATATAGAAAATATATACGTATAGATAATATATATATAATATAAAAAAGTAGATGTTGTATGATTGCCAATGAGACAACAGTAGTGTTTGTGGGACAGAATGACCCCCATTAAGGTGGACGTCGGACGCTGACGCCATATTCGAAAGTTGGCGCAGACGACGACGCCATATTTAGGCCTTAAAGCGGACGCCATAGTCGACCCTGAAATCAAGACGCAAACATCGGGTTGGACCATGTTACTCGGACATCGAGACGCCGACGCCATATTTGGGCTTAAATCCTGGACGCTATATCTTAATGTTTGACCATGCTACCCTCCAGGGTGGATACTTTTAGTGACCCTAGAAAGAGTTTTTCAAGACTTGAGACCTGCTATACATCCATGTAGGTGTTTTAAGATTTTTTTTTCTTTTCTTCTGTTTTTTTTCTTTCTTTTTTCATTATTTTTTTTTTTTTTTTGTATCATTATTTTTCATTTAACCAAATAAAACTACGAGTTTACTGTCATTCTGAATCGTGTCAGTGGATGAAAAGTTGTTGATAATGTCCTTCATCTCGAGTCCCGACATCTCAATTTGACGTAATAAATGCAATACAGGCCACATGTATCTGAATCATTGGGTTGGATTTGATTACAAACCACACAGTATTTCGGTCCATTGACGATGAGTACATTTCTGAAATAGCGTTGGTACTTTTCCGGTTATCGTCCTAAGGAGTCGAAAAATTCTGATGGACCCGATGCGGGGAAATGAAATGCAACCCAATGACTCCCCTTTTGATCACAGTTGTCCCTATTGACCACAAACCTTCTACGCCTGTCGCTCACATATCTAGGCAAGTCTTCTGCACAGCAAACGGTCACGGGCAATCCACTCAAAGCATCCTCTACATCTGTCCCGGTCATCGTTAAGGGCAATGCCGTTTTTATTCCCACAACCTTGCTGACGTTGGGCTTCTAATCCACGTAGGTGAGCAAACACTAAGTACTCCACAATCCTGACAGGCGATGAGATTTTCCGTGTTTCAGCATCCTCTGACGAACTATGTGTTGTCTCGTCGGCAATATCTTCGTCTGATGAGACCGAACTATCGTCTTCAAAAGTATTCGAGAGACGGTCGTCATCCCTCTGTCCGTCTGGTGTCTCTCCTTGACCGACCTGCAAGACCTCTGTGTGCAATCTGGAGGCTTCTGGGGTTCTAGCTTTTAGGTCAACAAGAAAGTACCCGAAATGTGTCCTCTTTGCCTCTTCAAATTTCCGGAGAAAGAAGTCCCCTCGAGAAGGATACATCTGTCGGCCAAGAGTCACGATGGGCTGTCGATCAATGGGGTTATTAAAGAGAATGAGATAATGACAGTTTCGTCTCTGGGTGGGGTCTTTGCCAAAGTATAAATTCTGATGAAAAACGACGACCGATAAATTCCTATGGTGACACCCTACCGTAAACAAATCATTTATTCTGGAGTCTTTGTCCGATGTCGACATGAGGTCATCTAATAGGATCATGTTTCGAATGTTGGGATCGAAAAAATCGTCCCTTTCGAGATCAAAAGGAATTCCACGAATGAATTTAACGCGTGGAAGCACTGCATGTTCGTTGTATTTCCTCGTAAAGAGGTTGCCACCTTTTATACAACCAAACGATCCTGTCTGGACTAGGACTTCACAGTTTTTTTATGTGTTGAAACAAATAAAATAAAATAAGTTTTATCGCAGGAGGTTGGACCGGACACAATCATGGTGAAAGGGTGTCTAAACACGAAAGCCTTCTGCTGCTGCTTTTGCTGCTGCTGCTTCTTTTTCTGCTGCTGCTGTTGCTGCTTTTGCTGCTGCTGGGTAACACCTGGGTGGTATAGTGGCTCATCGGAAGAATGCTTACTTCTTATATGTCTGTGAAGATCGTGCGGCCACACATACACTTAACAGCAAATATTGCAATTAAACATACTCGTAATTTCCTAAATAACAGTGAGTAGTTTCCTCTTATAGATTTACTTCACTTCCTTCGAAAATATAGCAAGAGAAATACATCGTCATCTTTTAGACGACATATTTGAAGATGATCGTATCTCAAAACAAATTCGATGTGATACAATTCATTCCTGGTTACCGTGAAATAGACTGGTTTCCCAAACGTCACGTCCGGGATATCTTCATTTAATCGTATCGACTGGAGAATATGGAGAGATTTTCCCTAACGTACGACTGGTGCACGAAATCGGAACAGAAGTACATACGTCTCGTTTAGGCTTCTAATTCCTGTATGAACGACACCTTCAATGAACATTCCCACGATCCATCCAACGTATAGCGTTTTGCAAGGCGCACTTTGAAATTGCCACGTACGTCATTTGCAAACGATGGATGAAAGCGAGTTTTCGCTATTAATAAATAAACAAAACTCGTCCATAGTGTTAATCCAGTGAAACCTTTAGTATCTCTCTTACAGCTTTGTTATACTCAAAGCCGTATTTAAGGAAATAAACGGAAATAGTAATTGATTGCTTAACGTCCAGTGGCAAATAATTCATGAATGTTTAGAACACGTTACCATAAATACAATAGGTATAGGTCTTGTAAAAGAGGCCACCCCGCGGGATAAAGGGTATATTGGATAGGAACATAAATTTTGCCTTGCAATAGGCTAAAATGTGTTGTGTATAACTATATAAGTACAGTAGACTAATTTATCTTCTATACGGTTGAAATAATTATTATAGTCAATACAATTTTTTGTGTTTCTGTTCTGGTATTGACCTTTTAACTCTTGAAAATTCCGATATACAGTTTCTTTTATCTACAAGTTTTTCAAATATAGAACAACAACTGTAAAATGTTTTGGTTTCTTCGTTCCATATGTCTTTGATATATTTTATGTTACTTTTTAGAAAGGAAGAAAAAAACAATGGTTTATTTTGAAAAGAAATTTTTGAATTACCAAATAGTCTCATATTAAGAACCTAGTTCTTAGTTTTGGGATTATCTCCCATTTTTTGAAAATTAGATCATGTATAAATCATTTTCTGATAAAATACAGGAATATTTTTAAGATTTAGTCCTTTAATATTTGAACATTTACATAAAAAATACTGATCATTATACTTGTTGTCAAATTGTCGAAGCCAATACTTGCCAATCGTATTCCAGCTTTCTAATGGTTCGTGAAGACCACGAGCAATTTAGTTTTAACGATTTCTATTTTAACAATTAGCAAAATTGATTGGACACTTCATTTGGATGTTTGTTGGTTTTGTTTTGTTTTTGTAAATTAGCGCTGAATGGGCACAAGTTCAGAACGGTCAAAGTGGCGTCACCCAATTTCAAACTTGATCATCAGACTCAGTGTTTTGTGTTAATAAACATTGTGTATTAATTCAATAACATTTGGTTGAGGCAAACTAAATGTAGAGAGCGGAAATTACAGAATAAGCACTACGTCTTTGACCATTTGTAAAGGGGCATAACTCACGAACTATAAAAGAGACGCCCTTCAATTTCAAATTTTATCTGTGTGTTTTAGTAATTGGCATAGTGTATAAGTTGAATTTATAACATTTGGTTGAGGCAAACGGAAACCATTTCTTGGAACGTACCCGACAAACGGACTGGACTGACGGACAAGGGCTAGACTAAACTTCTCCCACGCCTAGCGGCGGGGGCATAAAAAATGTGTTTGATACCCATAATTCGTGACAGTAACATTTATATTCCTTTTTCTTAATTTAAAGTCTTCTTAGACAGCCGATTTCCTTCGTGTGTATCGCCAATTAATATATTTTACACAGAAGCAAAAGAATTAGTTTCGGCAACATGGTTAATCGAAGTGTAAAACCTAAGATTTTCATCCCTAGGTTTACATTTCGATAAACCAGGTTGGCGAAACTATTTCCGTTGCATCTGTGTAAAATGTATCCAGGTACACACACTAATGATATTCACCGCTTAAAAAAACTTTGGTAGAAACTAAAAAATAAAAATATTTCGGTCAAGAAATATGAAAATTAGACATATTTCCCCCCGGAGAGTTTCGGTGTGTAAACTGGGTCGCTGGCTAATAAACCCACCCGTTTACACGACAAAAATTTCTAGGTATAGTGTAAAATGCGTCAAAACTAAATTGATTGCGGTCAAGTTTGTTTCACTTTGTCAAAAAGGTTTTAATGAAGAAGATTTTTGTAAAAGTAATAAACAGCGATGGGTGCAGAGTGAGGAAGAAAGCTCTCTTAATTCTGTGTGCCATGTGAGCTGAAAATCTGTGATAATGCATTTTAATCTGAAATTACCAATTACAATAAAAACTGTGATAACGATTTCCACAAATTCGTTATCACAAATTTAATCAGTTTAAACAAATTCTACAATTCGTTATAACGATAAAATCGTTATAACGAATTTATCGTAATCACAAATTACAAAAAAATGTGATAAGGAATTTAATTCTTAATAACGAATTACAAGATCTGTTATAACGATTTTCACCAATTCATTATCACAAATTTAATCTGTTAAAACGAATTATAAAATTCGAGATAACAATTTAAATTCGTGATTTCGAATTCAAATAATTTTATACTTTTGGGAGGTCCTAAATGGGCTTCCGTAAAAAGCAATAATACTGAATGTTTCACGATTGTCATGTTAATAAGATAAGAAATCCAAAAATTAAAAAGATAAAGACAAATATTTTATGTATTGATATCAAACATTTTAATCCAATTCTCTTTACACGGGAATAGTTCCGCCTACTGCATTGATTGACAGTTTTTCTGATTAATATAAATAGTATTTCTTGGAGAATTCTTGCAGTTGTTATAAACATGTATAAGTAGTTAATTATTTAAGAGGTAGAAGATTCTTTTCAGAATTATCACAGACTTATTACCTAGGGGTTGGGTAAGCGTTTATCAAAGACAAATTCTCGTCCATTTTCGAGAATATACCGTCAACTTTTAAGGGTATGACGTCACTTTAAAGGGTAGTCTGATGCAACATTAAGGTATAGCGTCCAAGTTTAAAACCCAAATATGGCGTCGGTGTCTCGATGTCCGAATCATACGGTCCAACCTCAAATTCGCGTCCCGATTTCATGGTCGACCATGGCGTCCGCGTTAAGGCCCAAATATGGCGTCGGCATTCACACCCAGGTCCGACGTCCACCTTTATGGGTTCATTCTGTCCCACAAACACTACTGATAACTCTCCACAAGAGACCAAAATGGCACAGAAATTAACAACTATAGGTCACTGTACGGCCTTCAACAATGAGCACAGCCCATACCGCATAGTCTCCTATAACAAGTCCCGAAATTACAATGTGAAACAATTTAAACGAAAAATCTAACGACCTAATTTATATACAAAAAATGAACGAAAAACAAATATATAACATATAAACAAACGACAACCACTGAATTACAGTCTCCTAACTTGGGACAGGCACATACATAGAGAATGTGGCGGGGTTAAACATGTTAGCGGGATCCCAAACCTCCAATAACCTGGGACTTTGGTGTAACAGTACAACATAAGAACGAACTATAAAAATCAGTTGAAAAAGGCTTACTCATCAGATGGAAAAAAATACAAATATATAAGATCCATACAATACATACAGACCCTATATCGAAACCAATATATACTAAGCATTCAGCCAATCAAACAAAATGCATCTTAGAACCAAAGATCATTTTCACACTGTATATGGGTTAGAGATCTTAAAACAGAGTTTTTTTGGACACTGTATATGGGTCAGAGATACAGTTTGTATACAGACTGAATCTAAAAATTAGACCCATAAAGCATACAGAAAATGCATACAGACTGTATATAAGAGCCACAGGCAGTGCACACACGTTATCTTGCAGTAACAGGCAAAACATACAGACTTTTATTTCAACTTGGAACAACTTACAATGCATACATACTGTGTCTCTGATCCATAGACAGTGTTAACCGACTAAATCTAAGATATACCGACAATAGAAGTATCTTAGACTCATAGTCAAAGCATATAAACAATGTATAAAGACTAAGAACGACGTACAATACATAAACTTAATTTAAAACAAAGAAAATGCATACAGACTGTAATCAAAGAACCTTTGTGAGCACGCTCACATACTTCACAGCCCGACATTGTCACTAAGCAAACAAAATTTCAACAGATTATTTAGTTCAAACACGCATGAAATTCTGTTGTGTAATTTCAGAAGATATGCAGAAGTACATTTAGGCCGAAACGGCATAGTTCCTAATTCCTAACAAGAGTACACACGTTGAAATTTCTCGCCTTATTTATGTTGATAGACCTAAACATAAAGTTTTACTACAATTATCACATAAACTTATTAATAACATGACCAAAGAAAATGAGATCAAGGTAATATGACCAAAATGAGGAATACATTTACACCTTACAATCATTCAATACAAATCAGGTCAAGGTCAGATGACACTTGGCACAAAAACTAAACACTGAACAATGAACCTCGAAAATGAGGTCAAGGTCAAATGAGACTGACATCATAAGATATTTCCAGACACCAAATAAAGTTGACCTATTGCATATAGTATTAGAAAAAACGAACAAAACTCAAAAGCTTAACTTTGACCATTGAACCAAGGAAATGAGGTCAAGATCAGATGACACCTGCCAGTTGGACATGTACACCTTACAATCCTTCCATACACCAAATATACAAGACATATTTCATATAGTTTCTGAGATATAGACTTGACCACCAAAAACTTAACCCTTTTCACTGATCCATGAAATGATGGCGAGGTCAAGTGAAAACTGTCTGATGGGCATGCTGACCAAGGTACGCAAATACTAAACATAGTTACCCATAATATGAGAGAAATTACAAAAACTCTTAACTTTTTTTCAAGTAGTCACTGAACCATGAAAATGAGTTCAAGGACAATGGACATGTGACAGACGGAAACTTCCAAACTTAAGGCATCTGTATTTAAAGTATGGAGCATCCAGGTCGTTCGCCGTCTAAAATATCAAGCTTTTAAGAAGTGAACTAACGCTGTCGCTGTCGCCGCCGGATCACCATTTCTATGTCGAGCTTTCTGCGACAAAAGTCGCAGGCTCGACAAAAACAAGAATGTGTCCATCGTACACCGTTCCCCACTTGCCCTATCATTTTCTTTGTTCAGTGGACCGTGAAATAGGGAAAAAAACCTTCTTTGGCATTAAGCTTAGAAAAAAACATATTATTGGAAACATATGTACTAAGTTTCAAGTTTATTGGACCTGACCTTCAACAAAAACTACCTTGACCAAAACATTTAACCTGAAGCGAGAAAACGGACGAAGGAGCAGACGCATAGACCGGAAAACTAATGCCCATTTACTATCGTAGGTGGGGCATAAAAAAATTAATCATGATTTTCTGCCAATATGCACATTTACATAGCATGTCCTAACTATCTAAAAAAATCATGAAACTCTGTTGTGGTCTTTAGACGGATTTTATGACAAACTGTTGTAGGAGTATATAGAAAATCAATGAATTGATAATTTCATAATTTCCTCATTATCTACAAAGATTTATAAAACTCTGTTATGTGGTTTCAGAGGAGTTGCAATAACGAGAACAGGACTGACAGACCGATGGATCAAAAACATTGTACCATAAAGAACTTTGTTTGGTTTGGTATAATAAAGGGTCTGCTAAATAATGTAAGGCTGAGATAAATTAGTCATTTGGTCACACCAGTTTTTTGGCGAGGTTCGTTTTGTTCAGTCTGTGATGTTCTTTGTTGTGTTTTGCATTCTGTTGTTTGTTTTTTAATCTTTCTCTTTTTTTTGCCGTGGTTTTGTCAGTTTATTATTGACTTATGTGTTTGAATAAGCCTTTAGTATCTTTCGCCTCTCTTCGGTCAATTTGATTATGTGGGACATACAGATTTAGACCCAAACTTGTCTCTGATTGTTTCGTGATTATTGCAGATGTAAATCATACTATAAAATTGAGTATGTAAATGGGGAATGTGTCAAGGAGACAACAACCCGACCATAGAGCAGACAACAGCCGAAGGCCACCGATAGATCTTCAATGTAGCGAGAAACTCCCGCACACGGAGGTGTCCGTCAGCTGGCCCCTAAACAAATATGTATACTAGTTCAGTGATAATGGACGTCATACTAAGCTCCGAATTATACACAAGAAACTAAAATTATAAATCATACAAGACTAACAAAGGTCAGAGGCTCCTAACTTGGGACAGGCGCAAAATTGCGCCGGGATTAAACATGTTTTTGAGATCTCAACCCTCCCCTATACCTGTAGCCAATGTAGAAAAAACAAACGCGAAACAATACGCACAGTAAAACTCAGTTTAAGAGAAGTCCGAGTCCGATGTCAGAATATGAAACAAAAGAAAATAAACAAAATGACAATAATACATAAATAACAACAGACTACTAGCAGTTATTGACATGCCAGAACCAGACCTTAATTAAACTGATTGAAAGATTATGTCTTCATCATATGAATATCAGGCACAATCCCTCCTGTTAGGGGTTTAGTATTATACCGTCATGAAATATACAACCCTCTTATTTACAATATCATTTGGTCAACACCTATTTACAAGGGTCTATTTGATATGATTTTTCTCATTGTTGAAGGCTGTATGGTTGCATATAACTGCTAACGTCCACTTTATTTGAACTTGAGTGGATACATGTAGGCGTCTCATTGCCAATCATACCACATCTCCGTATTTTTACAGTATTGTATCAGTACTGTTACCTAATAACAGGACAAAACAAGACAGCAATTTGACAAAACTAAAGACATACATACTTGATTTTACTTCTCTAAAGATATAAACAAAATTTTCATAGTTCGTATCTGAACATGTACACAGCCATGGGAATTTTAAGGGACTATATTTCAGTGTGCATATATTTAGTAGCTAATCTGGCTACTTCCTGTTTATCAGACCGGTACCTTAGAAAAGAATTGTGACAATATATCCAATCTTTTCATAAACCAGACTAACGTCACTAGGAGCAGCAGTTAGTTGTCATAGATACTCTAGATAGAAAGATAATCTGCCACTTTTATAAAAGGGACTACACATAGTTTTTGAAAGGCTATAATCGGTTTGTGCCGAAATTACTTTCTTTAGTCCAGAAACTCATTTGTGCTAAATGGTAATCTCCACCCACATTTAGGACTGGCAGTTATTTGTCGTTTTTATCAACAGCTTGCACTTTTTCTAAATTATATTTGCTTCTTTTAAGACTGACCAAAACTGTTTTTTTACCATTGTGGTTTGATTAAGGTAGTGTATATCAAACAGCTGTTGGAAATATTTTGGACAACCCTCTTATTTACAATATCATTTGATCAACACCTAGTGGTCTTTGGTGGTATCTCGCATAACATAAATAAGGTCTTTTTTAAAAGGCAACTTGAAATTATTGGTCCCATATTTATGTGCTATAGCAAATGTATGGGCTGCTGATCTGCATATATGATAGCAATATATTCTTATGTTTTGAATGACCCCTTATTTCTTCACTCCACTTTATAAGATAGAAATAAATGTTATTCCATATTTTATTGGATTTTTTAAAGGTATCATAATTTAGACATAAAGACAAAACTAAGCACAGTGAAAAAAGTCTACTCTGTCCTGTAAAGTTTGAGATGTTTTTGTTGTTCAATCTTTGTCACTTGTATGGAAACACTAAATCTTGATAACCTACAACAGAAATATTATCACTTTTATTTCAATTCATTTGTTGCAGTTATCATGCATGTAATAGAGAAAATGATAAATTAGACCACATCTCCACATTAATAATATCAAAACTAGAGGCTTCAATGAGCCTGTGTCACTCACATGATACTTTTATTTACAATTGATGCATGATACAGAAATTGTCCATACCAACCGTCAGTATTTACCATACAATACAGTACTTCTATACACTGTCTGTATACAGTATTTGTCGGATTTTGTCCATACCTATCGTCGATGTTTGACATAAAATACAATACTCCTATATACCGTATATCAACAGTATTTGTCTATACCTACCGTCGGTGGTTAACATACAATACAGTCCTCCTATATACCGTCTATCAACAGTATTTGTCTATACCTACCGTCAGTGGTTAACATACGATATAGTACTCCTTTGCACCATCCATCAACAGTATTTGTCTATACCTACCGTCGGTGGTTAACATACAATATAGTGCTCTCATAAACCGTCTATCAACAGTATTTGTCTATACCTACTGTCGGAAGTTAACATACAATAAAGTACTCCTATATACCATCTATCAACAGTATATGTCTATACCTACCGTCGGTGGTTAACATACAATATAGTGCTCCCATATACCGTCTATCAACAGTATTTGTCTATACCTACCGTCAGTAGTTAACATACAATATAGTGTTCCTATCTACCGTGTATCAACAGTATGTGTCTATACCTACTGTCGGTGGTTAACATACAATATAGTGCTCCTATATACTGTCTATCAACAGTATTTGTCTATACCTACCGTCTGTAGTTAACATACAATATAGTGCTCCTATATACCATCTATCAACAGTATTTGTCTATACCTACCGTCGGTGGTTAACATACAATATAGTGCTCCTATATACCGTCTATCAACAGTATTTGTCTATACCTACTGTCGGTAGTTAACATACAATATAGTGCTCCTATATACCGTTTATCAACAGTATTTGTCTATACCTACCGTCGCTGGTTAACATACAATATAGTGCTCTTTGATACCGTCTATCAACAGTATCTGTCTATACCTACTGTCGGTAGTTGCTCCTATATACCGTCTATCACCAGTATTTGTCTATACCTACCGTCGGTGGTAAACATAAGATATAGTGCTCCTACATACCGTCTATCAACAGTATTAGTCTATACCTACCGTCAGTGGTTAACATGCAATACAGTGCTCCTATATACCGTCTATCACCAGTATTTGTCTATACCTACCGTCGGTGGTTAACATACAATATAGTGCTCCCATATACCGTATCTCAACAGTATTTGTCTATACCTACTGTCGGTAGTTAACATACAATATAGTGCTCCTATATACCATCTATCAACAGTATATGTCTATACCTACCGTCGGTGTTTAACATACAATATAATGCTCCCATATACCGTCTATCAACAGTATTTGTCTATACCTACCGTCGGTGGTTAACATACAATATAGTGCTCCCATAAACCGTCTATCAACAGTATTTGTCTATACCTAGTGTCGGTAGTTAACATACAATATAGTGCTTCTATATACCGTCTATCAACAGTATTTGTCTATACCTACTGTCGGAAGTTAACATACAATATAGTACTCCTATATACCATCTATCAACAGTATATGTCTATACCTACCGTCGGTGGTTAACATACAATATAGTGCTCCCATATACCGTCTATCAACAGTATTTGTCTATTCCTACTGTCGGTAGTTAACATACAATATAGTGTTCCTATATACCGTGTATCAACAGTATGTGTCTATACCTACTGTCGGTGGTTAACATACAATATAGTGCTCCTATATACTGTCTATCAACAGTATTTGTCTATACCTACCGTCTGTAGTTAACATACAATATAGTGCTCCTATATACCATCTATCAACAGTATTTGTCTATACCTACCGTCGGTGGTTAACATACAATATAGTGCTCCTATATACCGTCTATCAACAGTATTTGTCTATACCTACCGTCAGTGGTTAACATACGATATAGTACTCCTTTGCACCATCCATCAACAGTATTTGTCTATACCTACCGTCGGTGGTTAACATACAATATAGTGCTCTCATAAACCGTCTATCAACAGTATTTGTCTATACCTACTGTCGGAAGTTAACATACAATAAAGTACTCCTATATACCATCTATCAACAGTATATGTCTATACCTACCGTCGGGGGTTAACATACAATATAGTGCTCCCATATACCGTCTATCAACAGTATTTGTCTATACCTACCGTCGGTAGTTAACATACAATATAGTGTTCCTATCTATCGTGTATCAACAGTATGTGTCTATACCTACTGTCGGTGGTTAACATACAATATAGTGCTCCTATATACTGTCTATCAACAGTATTTGTCTATACCTACCGTCTGTAGTTAACATACAATATAGTGCTCCTATATACCATCTATCAACAGTATTTGTCTATACCTACCGTCGGTGGTTAACATACAATATAGTGCTCCTATATACCGTCTATCAACAGTATTTGTCTATACCTACTGTCGGTAGTTAACATACAATATAGTGCTCCTATATACCGTTTATCAACAGTATTTGTCTATACCTACCGTCGCTGGTTAACATACAATATAGTGCTCTTTGATACCGTCTATCAACAGTATCTGTCTATACCTACTGTCGGTAGTTGCTCCTATATACCGTCTATCACCAGTATTTGTCTATACCTACCGTCGGTGGTAAACATAAGATATAGTGCTCCTACATACCGTCTATCAACAGTATTAGTCTATACCTACCGTCAGTGGTTAACATGCAATACAGTGCTCCTATATACCGTCTATCACCAGTATTTGTCTATACCTACCGTCGGTGGTTAACATACAATATAGTGCTCCCATATACCGTATCTCAACAGTATTTGTCTATACCTACTGTCGGAAGTTAACATACAATATAGAGCTCCTATATACCATCTATCAACAGTATATGTCTATACCTACCGTCGGTGTTTAACATACAATATAGTGCTCCCATATACCGTCTATCAACAGTATTTGTCTATACCTACCGTCGGTAGTTAACATACAATATAGTTTTCCTATATACCGTGTATCAACAGTATGTGTCTATACCTACTGTCGGTGGTTAACATACAATATAGTGCTCCTATATACTGTCTATCAACAGTATTTGTCTATACCTACCGTCTGTAGTTAACATACAATATAGTGCTCCTATATACCATCTATCAACAGTATTTGTCTATACCTACCGTCGGTGGTTAACATACAATATAGTGCTCCTATATACCGTCTATCAACAGTATTTGTCTATACCTACAGTCGGTAGTTAACATACAATATAGTGCTCCTATATACCGTTTATCAACAGTATTTGTCTATACCTACCGTCGCTGGTTAACATACAATATAGTGCTCTTTGATACCGTCTATCAACAGTATCTGTCTATACCTACTGTCGGTAGTTGCTCCTATATACCGCCTATCACCAGTATTTGTCTATACCTACCGTCGGTGGTAAACATAAGATATAGTGCTCCTACATACCGTCTATCAACAGTATTAGTCTATACCTACCGTCAGTGGATAACATACAATATAGTGCTCCCATATACCGTCTATCAACAGTATTTGTATATACCTACTGTCGGTAGTTAACATACAATATAGTGCTCCTATATACCGTCTATCACCAGTATTTGTCTATACCTACCGTCGGTGGTTAACATACAATATAGTGCTCCCATATACCGTCTATCAACAGTATTTGTATATACCTACTGTCGGTAGTTAACATACAATATAGTGCTCCTATATACCATCTATCAACAGTATATGTCTATACCTACCGTCGGTGGTTAACATACAATATAATGCTCCCATATACCGTCTATCAACAGTATTTGCCTATACCTACCGTCGGTGGTTAACATACAATACAGTCCTCCTATATACCGTCTATCAACAGTATTTGTCAATACCTACCGTCAGTGGTTAACATACGATATAGTACTCCTTTGCACCATCCATCAACAGTATTTGTCTATACCTACCGTCGGTGGTTAACATACAATATAGTGCTCTCATAAACCGTCTATCAACAGTATTTGTCTATACCTACTGTCGGAAGTTAACATACAATATAGTACTCCTATATACCATCTATCAACAGTATATGTCTATACCTACCGTCGGTGGTTAACATACAATATAGTGCTCCCATATACCGTCTATCAACAGTACTTGTCTATACCTACCGTCGGTAGTTAACATACAATATAGTGTTCCTATCTACCGTGTATCAACAGTATGTGTCTATACCTACTGTCGGTGGTTAACATACAATATAGTGCTCCTATATACTGTCTATCAACAGTATTTGTCTATACCTACCGTCTGTAGTTAACATACAATATAGTGCTCCTATATACCATCTATCAACAGTATTTGTCTATACCTACCGTCGGTGGTTAACATACAATATAGTGCTCCTATATACCGTCTATCAACAGTATTTGTCTATACCTACTGTCGGTAGTTAACATACAATATAGTGCTCCTATATACCGTTTATCAACAGTATTTGTCTATACCTACCGTCGCTGGTTAACATACAATATAGTGCTCTTTGATACCGTCTATCAACAGTATCTGTCTATACCTACTGTCGGTAGTTGCTCCTATATACCGTCTATCACCAGTATTTGTCTATACCTACCGTCGGTGGTAAACATAAGATATAGTGCTCCTACATACCGTCTATCAACAGTATTAGTCTATACCTACCGTCAGTGGTTAACATGCAATACAGTGCTCCTATATACCGTCTATCACCAGTATTTGTCTTTACCTACCGTCGGTGGTTAACATACAATATAGTGCTCCCATATACCGTATCTCAACAGTATTTGTCTATACCTACTGTCGGTAGTTAACATACAATATAGTGCTCCTATATACCATCTATCAACAGTATATGTCTATACCTACCGTCGGTGTTTAACATACAATATAATGCTCCCATATACCGTCTATCAACAGTATTTGTCTATACCTACCGTCGGTGGTTAACATACAATATAGTGCTTCCATAAACCGTCTATCAACAGTATTTGTCTATACCTACTGTCGGTAGTTAACATACAATATAGTGCTTCTATATACCGTCTATCAACAGTATTTGTCTATACCTACTGTCGGAAGTTAACATACAATATAGTACTCCTATATACCATCTATCAACAGTATATGTCTATACCTACCGTCGGTGGTTAACATACAATATAGTGCTCCCATATACCGTCTATCAACAGTATTTGTCTATACCTACCGTCGGTAGTTAACATACAATATAGTGTTCCTATATACCGTGTATCAACAGTATGTGTCTATACCTACTGTCGGTGGTTAACATACAATATAGTGCTCCTATATACTGTCTATCAACAGTATTTGTCTATACCTACCGTCTGTAGTTCACATACAATATAGTGCTCCTATATACCATCTATCAACAGTATTTGTCTATACCTACCGTCGGTAGTTAACATACAATATAGTGCTCCTATATACCGTCTATCAACAGTATTTGTCTATACCTACAGTCGGTAGTTAACATACAATATAGTGCTCTTATATACCGTTTATCAACAGTATTTGTCTATACCTACCGTCGCTGGTTAACATACAATATAGTGCTCTTTGATACCGTCTATCAACAGTATCTGTCTATACCTACTGTCGGTAGTTGCTCCTATATACCGCCTATCACCAGTATTTGTCTATACCTACCGTCGGTGGTAAACATAAGATATAGTGCTCCTACATACCGTCTATCAACAGTATTAGTCTATACCTACCGTCAGTGGATAACATACAATATAGTGCTCCCATATACCGTCTATCAACAGTATTTGTATATACCTACTGTCGGTAGTTAACATACAATATAGTGCTCCTATATACCGTCTATCACCAGTATTTGTCTATACCTACCGTCGGTGGTTAACATACAATATAGTGCTCCCATATACCGTCTATCAACAGTATTTGTATATACCTACTGTCGGTAGTTAACATACAATATAGTGCTCCTATATACCATCTATCAACAGTATATGTCTATACCTACCGTCGGTGGTTAACATACAATATAATGCTCCCATACACCGTCTATCAACAGTATTTGCCTATACCTACTGTCGGTAGTTAACATACAATATAGTGCTTCTATATACCGTCTATCAACAGTATTTGTCTATACCTACCATCGGTGGTCAACATACAATATAGTGCTCCTACAATGTATATACCGTCTATCAACAGTATTTCTCTATACCTACCGTCGGTGGTTAACATACAATATAGTGCTCCAATATACCGTCTATCAACAGTATTTGTCTATACCTACTGTCGGTAGTTAACATACAATATAGTGCTTCTAAATACCGTCTATCAACAGTATTTGTCTATACCTACTGTCGGTAGTTAACATACAATATAGTGCTCCTATATACCGTCTAACAACAGTATTTGTCTATACCTACCGTCAGTGGTTAACATACAATATAGTGCTCCTATATACCGTCTATCAACAGTATATGTCTATACCTACCGTCGGTGGTTAACATACAATATAGTGCTCCCATAAACCGTCTATCAAAGTATTTGTCTATACCTACTGTTGGTAGTTAACATACAATATAGTGCTTCTATATACCGTCTATCAACAGTATTTGTCTATATCTACCGTCGGTGGTTAACATACAATATAGTGCTCCTATATACCGTCTATCAACAGTATTTGTCTATACCTACCGTCGGTGATTAACATACAATATAGTGCTCCCATATACCGTCTATCAACAGTATTTGTCTATACCTACTGTCGGTAGTTAACATACAATATAGTGCTCCCATATACCGTCTATCAACAGTATTTGTCTATACCTACTGTCGGTAGTTAACATACAATATAGTGCTTCTATATACCGTCTATCAACAGTATTTGTCTATACCTACCATCGGTGGTCAACATACAATATAGTGCTCCTACAATGTATATACCGTCTATCAACAGTATTTCTCTATACATGTACCTACCGTCGGTGGTTAACATACAATATAGTGCTCCAATATACCGTCTATCAACAGTATTTGTCTATACCTACTGTCGGTAGTTAACATACAATATAGTGCTTCTAAATACCGTCTATCAACAGTATTTGTCTATACCTACTGTCGGTAGTTAACATACAATATAGTGCTCCTATATACCGTCTATCAACAGTATTTGTCTATACCTACCGTCAGTGGTTAACATACAATATAGTGCTCCTATATACCGTCTATCAACAGTATATGTCTATACCTACCGTCGGTGGTTAACATACAATATAGTGCTCCCATAAACCGTCTATCAAAGTATTTGTCTATACCTACTGTCGGTAGTTAACATACAATATAGTGCTTCTATATACCGTCTATCAACAGTATTTGTCTATATCTACTGTCGGTGGTTAACATACAATATAGTGCTCCTATATACCGTCTATCAACAGTATTTGTCTATACCTACCGTCGGTGATTAACATACAATATAGTGCTCCCATATACCGTCTATCAACAGTATTTGTCTATACCTACTGTCGGTAGTTAACATACAATATAGTGCTCCTGTATACCGTCTATCAACAGTATTTGTCTATACCTACCGTCGGTAGTTAACATACAATATAGTGCTCCTATATACCGTCTATCAACAGTATTTGTCTATACCTACCGTCGGCGGTTAACATACAATATAGTGCTCCTATATACCGTTTATCAACAGTATTTGTCTATACCTACCGTCGCTGGTTAACATACAATATAGTGCTCCCATAAACCGTCTATCAACAGTATTTGTCTATACCTACTGTCGGTAGTTAACATACAATATAGTGCTCCTATATACCATCTATCAACAGTATATGTCTATACCTACCGTCGGTGGTTAACATACAATATAGTGCTCCCATATACCGTCTATCAACAGTATTTGTCTATACCTACCGTCGGTAGTTAACATACAATATAGTGCTCCTATATACCGTGTATCAACAGTATGTGTCTATACCTACTGTCGGTAGTTAACATACAATATAGTGCTCCTATATACTGTCTATCAACAGTATTTGTCTATACCTACCGTCGGTAGTTAACATACAATATAGTGCTCCTATATACCATCTATCAACAGTATTTGTCTATACCTACCGTCGGTGGTTAACATACAATATAGTGCACCTATATACCGTCTATCAACAGTATTTGTCTATACCTATCGTCGGTAGTTAACATACAATATAGTGCTCCTATATACCGTTTATCAACAGTATTTGTCTATACCTACCGTCGCTGGTTAACATACAATATAGTGCTCTTTGATACCGTCTACCAACAGTATCTGTCTATACCTACTGTCGGTAGTTGCTCCTATATACCGTCTATCACCAGTATTTGTCTATACCTACCGTCGGTGGTTAACATAAGATATAGTGCTCCTATTTACTGTCTATAAAAAGTATTTGGCTATACCTACCGTCAGTGGTTAACATACAATATAGTGCTCCTATATACCGTCTATCACCAGTATTTGTCTATACCTACCGTCGGTGGTTAACATACAATATAGTGCTCCCATATACCGTCTATCAACAGTATTTGTCTATTATACCTACTGTCGGTAGTTAACATACAATATAGTGCTTCTATATACCGTCTATCAACAGTATTTGTCTATACCTACCGTCGGTGGTTAACATACAATATAGTGCTCCTACAATGTATATACCGTCTATCAACAGTATTTGTCTATACCTACCGTCGGTGGTTAACATACAATATGGTGCTCCCATATACCGTCTATCAACAGTATTTGTCTATACCTACTGTCGGTAGTTAACATACAATATAGTGCTCCTATATACCATCTATCAACAGTATATGTCTATACCTACCGTCGGTGGTTAACATACAATATAATGCTCCCATATACCGTCTATCAACAGTATTTGTCTATACCTACCGTCGGTAGTTAATATACAATATAGTGCTCCTATATACCGTCTATCAACAGTATTTGTCTATACCTACCGTCGGTAGTTAACATACAATATAGTGCTCCTATATCCCGTCTATCAACAGTATTTGTCTATACCTACCGTTGGTGGTTAACATACAATATAGTGCTCCTATATACCGTCTATCAACAGTATTTGTCTATACCTACCGTCAGTGGTTAACATACAATATAGTGCTCCCATATACTGTTGATGTCTATCAACAGTATTTGTCTATACCTACTGTCGGTAGTTAACATACAATATAGTGCTCCTATATACCATTTATCAACAGTATATGTCTATACCTACCGTCGGTGGTTAACATACAATATAGTGCTCCCATATACCGTCTATCAACAGTATTTGTCTATACCTACCGTCGGTGGTTAACATACAATATAGTGCTCCTATATACCGTCTATCAACAGTATGTGTCTATACCTACTGTCGGTAGTTAACATACAATATAGTGCTCCCATATACCGTCTATCAACAGTATTTGTCTATACCTACCGTCGGTGGTTAACATACAATATAGTGCTCCTATATACCGTCTATCAACAGTATGTGTCTATACCTACCGTCGGTGGTTAACATGGAATATAGTGCTCCTATATACCGTCTATCAACAGTATTTGTTTATACCTACTGTCGGAGGTTAACATAGAATATAGTGCTCCTATATACCAAGAGGGATAACGGATCTGCATCTAGAATTTATCATGCTGCCCTTTTTTTGGATTTTTAAAATTCTTGTTATCCCTCAATTTTTACATTCATCCCAAATAATACAACAGTAGTCAATTAGGGGCAGAACACCCATTGTATTATGTTTTCTTGCAGATATAAAAAAAAAATGTATTTAAGAAAGATGGTATATTCTGGATGATATATTAGCACAACCTTGGTCAATTTGATTTCTCCAGTTACTTAGTGGGCTGTCAATTTTGAAACTAATATTTTTTCACATGAAGAATTTTGTAATACTTTAATTTATTATCAAGTTTGGTTGAAAAGTCTGAATAGTTTCTGCTTTCTTCCAGTAATCAAACATTTTGTTTCATTTGCATCTATGAACATGTTATTCATTTTACACCACTCTTCAACCCTGTATAAATCTTCTTGAACATCATCATTTATATTTTCTAGATGTTTCCCCCTGATTTATGAATAGTGGTGTCATCAGCATATACAACGATATAGGTCTGTTTCACAATTTTTAATGCATAAGGGAAGGTCATTTATAAATAGCACAAACAATAGAGGACAAGGTATAGAACATTGGGGAACACCAAATTTTACATGTTGTTGTTCAGAGTTAACATTATAAATGTATACCTTTTGTTATTCAGGTACGACTTAAAAAAACTAACAGTAGTCTCACTAAATCCATACATGTCGAGCTTTAAACAAAGAAAGTCATATTCTACCAAATCAAAAGCTTTTTTTCAAATCTTAATAAAATTGCTAGGTTTAAATTACCATCTTTCATTTCTTGCAACCATGTGTCAATGATATTAAATAAATATCAAGCTCAATCCAGTATATATTCCAAGTTATGGACAAATGATAATGCTATTAAAAATACCAAATCATAACCAGTGCTTTTCTCTTTTTCTATTTACAGTATATGACTAGGTAATAATGATTACTTTTTTCAACTATTTTCATACTTTTTTGTTTCCTCTGCTTTTGTATCAAGGGCATAATTGTTTATGGCAAACTAAGCATCTGCATAATCAAACTATTCCTAACTATACTCTACCTCAAATTCTGGAAACTGCAGAATTTTTGTCATAGCAGTCTTATGGTAGCTGAACTATTTCTATTTTTTGTAAATCTGGATTAATAAGTCTTTTGTCACATTCTGGGGCTATAGAAAAAATACGTTACAGAATTATCAAAATTATGTGTGTATAATGTTTGTGTACAGTCATTCAACTAAAAAAGGACAAAAATTATGTTTTTGTGTATAAATAAATAATTGTGATTTTAATGTCTTAATATTATAAAAAAAACTTCAAAAGATTAAATTTAAATTATAATCTAAACATGAAAGAGCACATATAAATCAACCTTTTACTCAGGTTTATATCTAAAACCAGTTATAACTAGCTATAATATCTTTGACTTCACAAATATCATCATCTAATTTTACAACTCAGTATTTATTTGGTGGCACTTCCTGCACACTAAGTATGTTATGCCTTAGGTTTAATTTTGATGCAATCACATTTCAGAAGGTGCATGTCTTGAACTGTTTTAATGAATAAATTACAGTTTTAAAATCAGTTTAGGCTGACCTGAGGTCAATAGTCTTAAACAATGTCATCAAACTATCAGTTTTACTGTAATATATTGATATTGTGACATTTATGGGAAAGAGCATATGAGTTAGTCATATTGGTCAATACAATGGAAAGTTTATAGCTGAGACTACTATAACACTATGTGTTATACTAGTAGTCTCAGTTTATAACTATGTTAATGTTAATTATATACATGACATAATAATTAAATCATTTAAAAAACTATTCCAAAGATTTCTCTCAAATGATGTTTACATTTTTTTAGAGAAGAGTCTGTCTGAAATATATTCAGGGGTAGTCCAAATAATTATGACTTCTTAAAAAGCTATATTATGGGGGAAAAGGGGGGGGGGGGTCTATTATGTTTTTTTCATACAGGAGGAAGACGTCAAAGCAAAAAAAAACCCAACAAAACAAAATAAAATAATAGCCTGTCAAGACGTCCTTATATCATAATAATTTGGTCTAATTTTGGGATAATACATTTAACTTCCTTTGATGTCGGGGAGGGGATAAGTTTTGACGATTAATTATTCTTGAAACTAACAATAATTATTTCTTATTGTTACTTTGTTAAGCGAGCGCGATGTGTGGTTCTCGAGTTATTTAAAAAAAAAAGGGGGGGGGGGGTTGTTACTATATCAAATTTACCCAGTTTGGAGACAATAAATATTTAAAATCTAACCATAAACTCCAATGTTCCTGCTTTTTTTAGCAGAACAAACACGATGGCATTCTCGTCTCTGTTATAATCAATAGTTAACTCATTTCTTCTTCCAGGTTATTTCTTAATCAATTATGATTATCAGCTGTCTATCTATTTACCATGTTTATGTTAAACTGGTCCGTAATTCCATCGTAGTGTATCGATAAGTGAACTCAACAGTGATCCAGTTTATTAAACGTCTGTGAACCGAGGTATATAATATACAAGGTTCCTGAGTCAGTAACCGTAACTATCCCCGTGCTTTGTGCGCATGCGCAAGAAACACCAACAATAAGGATAAAACAGGGTACACAGTTCCGTAATTTCGTATATTTTTCTTATCTTCATACTAAAGAGCTCCAAAAGTAGGCGTGCTTAGGTGCACTGGGCGGGTCTAAAAACCGACTCTCGGTGGTTAACGTCTCTCGATGGTTAACTTTAAGTGCCTACCGACTTATTTAAAACAAAATAAACGAAAATAAATAAAACACACAATAATAATCGACAGCCACTAAAATTACAGGCTCCTGACTTTTGGACTGGCACATTTAGTAGATATGAAGCGAGGCTGAACTTATTTGCTGGATCCAAACCCTAACTGTAACCTGTGACAGTGTTGCATCACAAAAAATGAACAAATTTAAGGTGGTACCTAACACTACGGGGAGATAACTCTGTAAAATCAGCTAAACGTTTTAATCATATTGTATTGTAAAGGAAATAGTAAGCTTCTCAATGATCAAAATAAGTGGTTTTCAAACTGCTATATATCCAATCAATTTTTTCCGAGAAAGTTTTTGGTTCAATTTTTTTGAAATTTTTATATTTTTTTCAAAGGGTCATAGTAAATATTTTGTCAAAATTTTATGAAAATTAAACGAGCCAAACTAATTTTAGTCAAGGTGTTGGGTACCACCTTAAACATACTCTTTTAAGATAGGTTTAACTCATAAGACCTGTACCATGTAACATCATAGACATATACAACATATTATATGTCTCTGGTAACATAAAGTAAGCAACCAACGAATAAACAGGTATAATGACGCAAATAAACATAACAGATATCATTTCAAGTATAAATGTCCCAAAATGAGAATTGAGACAAACAAATTTTAAAAAGATAGGCTTTTTGCATCTTTTAAAAAAAATAAACGTTTAAAATACAGGCTTAGATATCGTCAACGATTTTGTTTGAAATAAGTTCAAAGGTGACCATGCATGAATCCGTGACTAATTAGGACAGGGGCATAAATACATGCAGCGGGTTTAAACTTTTTGACGGGCGCGCCAACCTTCAACTTAACGCGAGACAGTAGTATAGTTGTTTGTCCCTAATTCCTAAACTGTAAGAACTCCAATAATTGAAGTGTATCAAAATGATTTATCCCCATTGAAATTTGTATTCCTTCTCAATTTAAGATTTCTTGCAATTGCACTAAAAACCATGAGGTTGCACAATGACGTGCTGCTACGCAATACTGAGCAAATCATTTTTCATAATGATCATTACAAATCGTTGGAATTCATATAACCTTATTATGAGAGTTGAATGTCATTTTAGTTTATTTTGAAAAGTTGAAAGGTATCCATATCAGATATGATTTGAACTATTTATACAAGACCACCCATTGCATGTTATGTGGATGAAATAAATTGAAAAAGTTGTATTTTCCTTTTATTTGAACAACTTCTTTCGACTTGATGAGGTTAACACTTATCGAATGGTTTACTGATGTAAAAAACTTCATTTTTCTATGCGAACACGCACTGACAAACGATCAGATTTTGTGCTGTACTTCAAAATTATCAACTTGGTACCTGGAAATCTCAAGATTGATCGTCTTTCGTCGCCCCTCTGGTCAAATATTGAACTGTTTTCTACTATTTTGCCAGATGAATTTTTAGGATATGCCACTGTGGTATTATATTCTATGAAATTTCCTTTTTGATTATTTTTGATAAGAAAAGTCAATACGTGAACCTTAGAACTTGTTTATGATAATTCCTATTTCAACTGAATTGTAAATTATATTTCAGTATTTTCATTACCATGTGTGTGGAGAATAATATTTTTTGTTTATTGTAAACCAGGACAATTATGACATGTTGAGAGGGGTGTTTCACATAAAGTAGGGAGATAAGGAATGTTTTTCTTTTAAAAGTTCTTTCTGGATTGTGTTAGCATTATTTTTTACCAGTTTGAATAGTCAAACTACTACCAATGTATGAAACATCTATGGTGTTTATTGGTAGAGGTAGTATTTCACCTAGAATACCTCAGTAAGTTTTTATTCATACCAAATAAGACAAAATCTACTTGATTATCATTCTTGTTTGTGCCGTAATATCCTGTCCCACCTTAGAAATAGATTTGGATCCAGTTAAATAATTCATTTTGCTGCTTATATTTAGATATAGGAAGATGTGAAATGAGTGTCAATTAGACAACTCTCAATCCGAGTATATAAATGCCTTATGTAACGAAGATTTCGTCTGTCACATGTCCATTGTCCTCTACCTCATTTTCATTGTTCAGTGCTTACTTAGATATAGGAAGATGTGGTGTTAGTGCCAATGAGACAACTCTCCATTCAAGTAACAATTTATAAAAGTAAACCATTAAAGGTCAATGTACGGCCTTCAACAAGGAGCCTTGGCTCAAACCGAACAACAAGCTATAAAGGACCCCCAAAATTACTAGTGTAAAACCATTCAAACGGGAAAACCAACGGTCTTATCTATATAAAAGAACGAGAAACGAGAAACACGTATAAATTACATAAACAAACGACAACTACTGTACATCAGATTCCTGACTTAGGACAGGTGCAAAAAAAAAAGTTCATATTTTTTGTAATGTTAATTTTTCTCTTGTTATTAGCAATAGGATAACTATATTTGGTATGTGTACCTTGCAAGGTCCTCATGCCCGTCATACAATTTTCCCTTGAACTCGATCTCATTTCAAGGATCAGTGAACAAGGTTAAGTTTTGGTGGTCAAGTCCATATCTCAGATACTATAAGCAGTAGGTCTATTATATTTGGTGTATCTAATGATTGTAAGGTGTACATGTCCAACTGGCAGGTGTCAACTGACTATGATCCCATTTTCGTGGTTCAATGGTCAAAGTTAAGTTTTTGGGTTTTGGTCTCTTTTCTAATACTATATACAATAGGTCAACGATATGTGGAGTATGGAAGAATTTTAAGCTGTGCATGTCTGTCTTGTTCTTCTGACCTAGGCCTCATTTTCATGGTTCATTGGTCAATGTTTAGTTTTCTTGGTTAAGTCTGTTTCTAAGAAACTATAAACAATAGGTCAACTATGTTTAGTGTATTGAATGATTGTAAGGAGTACATGTATTTCTCGTTTGTCCCGTCTCAATTGTTTTACTCTAGTCATTTAGTGTTATTTTAGATAACTTTGCGGTGTGAGTCCATGCACCACTTTGAAAACCGTCAGGTGTAGCCTATAATTGCTCATACTTACTACTTTAGGTCTTGGAAGGAGGAATTTCTCATATCACATCTTCTTATCTTTATATCATTATTTGACACAACAGTTAAAACAATGTATCCTTTCATTATGATAAGACGGTAAAATAAACCATCTTTTTTTTGCAATACATGTGATAACCTTTTACGCTAGAGTTTTCTCCCAATAACACAAATCCTTGTTTTCCTAACCCAATTTATCATTGGTTAGACAATACGCTATCATGATTAATGTTTATAAAGGGGCATAACTCCGGAACGGTAAATGAACACTCCCCAATTTCGAACTTGATATTTTTTCATGGTAACAAGCATTGTGCACAAGTTTCATAATACATGTATTAATTTGGTTGAAGCAAACTGAAGTGAGAGAACGGAAACAACAGATTTAGCAATTATGTGTATTAAGGGGCATAACTTAATACAATAAAAGTTAGAGCCCACAATTTCGAAGTTGATCTGTGTTTTTGTCGATCCTGCAACTTTCGTTGCAGCGACATAGGAGTAGTGACCCGGCCGCGACAGCAGCGGCGTTAGCTAACTTCTAAAAAGCTTTATATTTTAAAAGGTGGAAGACCTGGATGCTTCATACTATGTATATAGATGCCTCATGTTTGGAAGTTTCCGGCAGTCACATGTCCAATGTCCTTGACCTCATTTTCATGGTTCAGTGATTAATTGAAAAAAATGTGAAGATTTTTCATAATGTTAAATTCTCTCATCTTATAAGTAATATGATAACTATATTTGGTATGTGCGTACCTTGCAAGGTCCTTAAGCCCGTCAGACAATTTTCACTTGACTTCGACCTCATTTCATGGATCAGTGAACAAGGTTAAATTTTGGTGGTCAAGTCCATATTTCAGATACTATAAGCAGTAAATCTAGTATATTCGGTGTATAGAAGGAGTGTAAGATGTACATGGCCAGGTGGCAGGTATCATCAGACCATGACCTCATTTTCATGATATGGTTCTCTGGTTATAGTTAATTTTTGTGTTTTTGGTCTGTTGTTATTTTACTATATGCAATAGGTCTACTGTATTTGGTGTATATAATTATTGTAAGGTGTACATGTCTAGCTGACAGGTGTCCTTTTGACGGTTCAGAGGTCAAAGTTAAGTTTTTGAGTTTTGGTCTATTTGTCTATTACTATATGCAATAGGTCAACTATATTTGGTGTATGGAAATATTTTATGATTTATATGTCAGTCGCACAGGTTTTATTTAACCATGACCTCATTTTCAAGGTTCATTGCTAAGTGTTAAGTATTTGTGTTTTGGTCTGTTTTTTCTTAATTTATAAGCAATAGTTCAACTATATTTGTTGTATGGAAGAATTGTCAGCTGTACATGTCAGTCTAGCATTGTTCATCTGACCTTGACCTCATTTTTATGGTTCATTGATCAATTTTTAGTTTCCTTGGTTAATGTTGAGTTTATGTGACAGTTGAAATAAAGGTTTATATTTAGGACTATCAACATAGTATCAATGATTAGTAAAGAAGGCGACACATTTCAGCGTGTGCACTCTTGTATGATAATAAAGATTGTGAATAAGTTTCATAATATTTGGTTGAAGCAAACTAAAATTAGAGAACAGAACACAAGATTTAGCAATTTTTGCGCATAACCCAGGAACGGTAAAAGTGACACTTCCTAATTTCAAACTTGATCTTTGTTTAATGGTAAAAAGCATTGTGTATGAGTTTCTTAACTTCTTGTCGAAGCAAACTAAAGTTAAAAGAACGGAAACGAGAAATTTAATTATTTTAAAGTTTATAAAGGGCATAACTCAGAACGTTAAAATTGACCAATTTCGAACTTGATCTGTGGACGTAATAGGTCTGACATATAAAGATGAAGTTTTATAAGTGTAGATATATTTGAATGAGAAGTACTCCTTTTTTTCTTTTTTCAGTGCACAATTTGTTGAATCTTTTTGACAGACCATTTTTTTTCTATTTTTGGGACTACAGCAGATTGTTTCATAGATTATGAAGTTAACGTACACATTCAAGGACTTCACGATCCGATACTAGATAATTTCAAAAGTCAGTGGCATTATATTGTGTTTGAAATTCCCTTGGGGCTTAGCAACAAGAGAGTACAAGATACTAAATATTTTGCGTAGAACTCCTCTTACACATTAAGCGATACAACGTATAAGTGGTGCATTACAATTATAGCAATTTAAAATTTGCCTATAAAGTTTCAGCTTTAAAAAAAAACTTAATCCCAAGGAGGGACAACAATAAATTTTGGAATAGTCTTACTTATTATTATTTGTTAGTCTTGTACTTTTAAAAATTTTGGTTCATTTCTATGTTTCAAAGCGTACAGTAGTGTTCATTTTGCTTAACTACATTTGTAGTATAATACATGATTGTTGAGTAGCAAGCACAAGCCCGTTTCTGGTTTCGGGATTTCTCGTTGCATTGAAGACCATTGACAGCCTGGGATTTTTTCTGCTCTTTGGTTAACTTGTTGACCCCGTTTCCATTTTCTATTTTATAATTAATTTGGGAAAATAATCAATGATCCATACTAACAGACATAACTAGTCATTACTAAATTTTATCATCGGTATAAGGAAATAATTCGTAAATATAACTCAGCATGCAGACATCTTATACGTTCGGGTATTTCACATCCAATCTTTTATGGTAATTTTCTAAAAAAGCACAAAAATGTCAGTATTCACCTCAAAAGCTTACAAAACCTTTAAACAGACTTATTAAGAAGGGATAGTTACGATACTGTTGTCAGGTCATTAAAGATTGCATATTTTGGCTTTAATATGGATTCACTTATAGCGTCTTTGCATCAGAACTAAACATATTTATTTAAAAACAGTTGTTGGCATGAGACGGGTTATTTTCTTTTCATATATTTTATGATAGTATGATTCTAAACCCCTAACGGGAGGGATTATGCCTGATATTCATATGATGAAGACATAATCTTTCAATCAGTTTAATTGAGGTCTGGAGCTGGCAAGTCAGTTACTAGTAACTGCTAGTAGTGTGTTGTTATTTATGTATTATTGTCATTTTATTCATTTTCTTTTATTACATCTTCTGACATCGGACTCTGACTTCTCTTGAACTGAATTATAATGTGCGTATTGTTATGCTTTTACTTTTCTACATTGACTAGAGGTATAAGGGGAGGGTTGAGATCTCATGAACATGTTTAATCCCGCCGCAATTTTGCGCCTGTCCAAAGTCAGGAGCCTCTGGTCTTTGAAAGTCTTGTATGATTTTTAATTTTAGTTTCTTGTGTATAATTCGGAGTTTAGTATGACGTCCATTATCACTGAACTAGTATACATATTTTTTAAGGGGCCAGCTGAAGGACGCCTCCGGGTGCGGGAGTTTCTCGCTACATTGAAGACCCATTGATGTCCTTCAGCTGTTGTCTGCTCTATGGTCGGGTTATTGTCGCTTTGACACATTCATCATTTCCTTTTTTAATTAAATTTTAAGTCTGTAATTTGATTTATTTGTCTTCATTTTTGATAAATGAAGGTGTCAGTAGGCTACCAATATTTACGTCTCGTAAATTGATCCAGAAAAGACAAAATTCACATGCTACACCTCGTGTATTTCCGGAGTCGGACTTTGTAATATCTTTTGCGATATTTTGTTTGTTTATTATGAAGCACCTTGCATATAATTGATAGTCTTTGTGAAATTTCAACATCCATTCAAGTCAAAAGGCATGATATACATTGACTATTTGTATGCACTCTATGGCTTTGTTTGAGACCATAAGCTCGTCCTCATCTTAAGAAGTTTGTTCGGTATGGACCCGAACTTTTAGTCAATATATTTTTGAAAGATAATGAATGTTGCAAGTGGGTGGAAAGACAGATATGAAAAAAACCTTTCAAATAGGACAAAAGTGTAAAATTAAGCCAAAATAAGTATTCAAGTCATATATATATATATAACGCTGGAAAACACATTATGAGTTTGACTGCCCCTCTGGTATCTTTCGTCTCTCTTTTAAGATAAAAGGTTTTTTTTTAAATCCGACGCATGCTCTTTATATTGATGTTGCAAACAATCTATAGAAATAGGCCTGTTTTATTGCATTGTCGTAGAAAATCAAATTGTGTGCTATTGGGAGTCATAAAAGCATGCTTATTTATTATCTTATTAATGTTGTAATACGATCCTTGAATATTGTTTGTATTGGCACAATTATCGATGTTGTCATCAGCAAAGTAAAATATATCTAAATTTGTATTTTTTCGTATGTTTTCTTTTTGCAATGTTTTAATACACATTCACGTGTATATTGAGATTAATTTATTTAATATTATACACATTTATTATAAGGTTAGATCCTTACTTTTCTACTACCTGTCGACACTTTCATTTTGGTCTTCCACAAGTCATGTCTTCTTTGTTAAAAACTAAATCCCTAGGATAAGTTTTTGTTGATTTTAGTCTTTGATACATGATTTGTTATTAGTAATTGTTTTTGGCTTTCAACTAGTAACTGCAGTTCTCTCAAATCGCACTTTCTTATTAATTTGATCTTTTTACACAATTTCTATTTTATATTTGTTATTCATTGTTAATCTATGTTGTGTAATATCTCGTCATACTATTTTAATATCTACCAGCTTCGATAAATATTTAGTATCACAATAATTTTCAATTTTCCTCTCGTACTATTGTTTTTGTAAAATAAAAAAATAACAACAAAATTATCATAAATACCTGTGTACGTTGGTTTTTTTTTGACGCTATTTTGTCCAAAGTTATAGTGGTCTTTCTGATATATTTGACATCTCCCCCGCCCTTTATATTTGATCATAGATGAAATGTATCCATTCAGTGTATGTTTACTTGTTTTTATTAACATGTGTTTTTGATTGAGTTAAGCCATTCCAATTGATCTTTTATAGTCTGTATTTTGATATTCTAATTATACACCACTACTTCAGGTTATGGTGTTTTCTTGATAGAGGGTTGCTGCTCACAAGGAAGCTATTAAACCAGGAGTTCCAAATGGTGAAGTTGAATCCTCTTCCCTTTCATGAATGTGATCTACTGACTTAGACTATTTACTAGATTTGTTATAATATAAGCAACACGATGGGGTTCGTGTTGCCTATTATTTAGTTTTCTATGTTGTGTTGTGTTCTTTTGTTTGTTTGTTTGTCTTCTTTCATTTTTAGCCAGGCGTTGTCAGTTTATTTTCGATTTGTGAGTTTGACTGTCCATCTGGTATCTTTCGCCCCTCTTTTGATGCCTATTAAAACGTTCAAAGCCGCTGCATTGGTTTGAACGTGTCTTAAGTCAGGAACCTGTTATTCATTGGTTGTCGTTTGTTGATGTGGTTCATGAATATTTTTCGTTTTTCGTTTTTATGTATAGATTAGACCGCTGGTTTTCTGTTTGAATGGTTTATTTACAAAACATAACGTAAGTCTGTGTAATGTGAATATTGTCCTTCAGCGTATCTTGCTTAAGACATACAAATCCAATGAAGCTCATAAATATACGAACATCAATCATATTTTAATCCATTAATGAATAAATTTGGAACAAAAGCAATTAAGATAATCTTATACACAAGGTCAAAAAGGGAGATAAGTAAATAATTATTTGAATAACACATCCCATTAATCCCGTCAATAACGTTTTCCATCATTCTCGTCAATAACGCATCCTAATATTTCGTTCACCATATATTTTATTTATATAAACTATTTGCTTAGTTTTGATAACGTCGAGTGTTCTGAGCACATGTAACTGTACACTCAAAATGTTGTGTACTTTGTTCGAACAAACTACTTTTATTTTCTAGTAGATGAGGAAAGAGCATTGGACAAAGACAAATATATATTTGAGGGACACACTAAATGTATATATGAATGTTCCGGACCATATGAGTATTTGGACCATACGAGTATGGTCATGACCGTATGGGTATATACTAATATGGTCGGAGTAATTAATAAGTTTATACAGTTAATACCTACTCTTCATAAGGTATGACTAGAAGTCATTTCATTAAAAAGACGATATCAAAGGTAATTTTATAATATTATAATGATGAAAAGATTAACTTAATAAAAATAAGCAGTTTCATGCATTTGATTTAACTCTCTAGTCACAACCACAGTAAACACATTTTATACCTAATTATCGATTTTTTTATAATGCTTGAATGGCAACATGTCGATTTGGGAAGATATTTTCAAAAACGTCTTAAAAAAACCCGTTTTGGAATTATCAAGACCTTGTTATAACTGAACGAAGCGGCTAAGAAGGTTAACTTTTCACTCGAAAACAATAAGTGTAACTGCGAAGGGTCATGCACAAACAAGACTATCAAATGCAGAACATTTATGGTACGCCGACTAGTACCGTGTGGAAATCAACCTACGCATAAACACAATAATACAAGTAGCGATGAAAACTAACTATGGCATTAATATTTAATGTTTATGTAGCCTTTGAATTATAAGGTTTATTGTATTATTGAAACGGTTCTAAAGCATATTTGAAAAAGAATACTTTTATGGTCCAAATACTCATATGGTCCGGCCCGTTAATAACCAAACGAGTACATATGCGTATACGCATATGGTCATGACCATACGCGTATGGTCCAAATACACATATGGTCCGGAACATAAATATATACAGATAAACAAATTCAAAATTGAACCAATTTATCTCTTTGAATATGAAACTTCGCTGATAAATTATCTCTTCCTTGCATCACGCATTTAAAAAATAAGATACATCTATAAACAAATTAGACAAACATCAGGAAAACGCTGTTGGTTTCAAACAGTTTTGTCCCAATAAGATCATCACGAATACTACGTTGTTGATATTCTAGAACTTCCGCTCACTGGTAGAAAATAAGTATGACCTAGATCTGAAGTTCTATAGGTCGCCGTTCTATTTGTTGGTGTTAAATAATTGTTATCTCGATATCGATGGTCTTGTGGTATGTCATAAACATGGCTCTGCTCTCTATTCAGATTAGATTCATTATAAACTCTGAGGATCATATAAAATACAAACACGAATTAGTAGATATATGTTCTTAGTTGTCAAACCCAGAGGGTATCATCAATTGTGTAGAGAAGCACTGACATGCTTTAAACAAAACATTTTTTTAAAGTGTTAGAAATTAAGGTTTCAACTGGATCAGACAAAGTTGTCGTAAGATGGATTTTGTTATTCTTTAGTTCTTTTTTCTTGTTATACAACTCTTGTGACTGTTTTGGTTCTTTTGAAAATGCAGACTTGAGCGTTCCTAATGTATATAATTCCCAAAAAGCGCTTCGGCACAGTGATTTTATAACGTGTTATTTTCATTATTCAAATGTCAAAATTTATTCGATTACCTTTATAATTTTCAAATAACTATGGAGGAGTACACGTTACTTCACTCATACTTCATTATTTATATTTCTTCATGACATATTTTGTTTCAGGTTTTCTACGTGTATGTAACTTTTGAAACGAATATTGCTTTTAGTACATTGGTAATGTATAAAAGTCTTACAAAGCAAGGGAAGTAAAAACTAATTATCAATTGTTTTACCCGAAGTTATAGTTTTAATTTACTACTTCAAATCAACATATTTTTGTATTTGTAAATCTAGCTAAACCATGCCACATTAACGGTGTTTTATCAACGTGACAATTTATTGTATACGACTAGAAAGTTTGTCTTCAGATCACCGATCACCTTTAAGTATTGATGCTTATTTTACTTGTATTTAACAAAAAAAGTTCTCCAAACATGAGAATGTACATATAACCGTTATATAAAAAAAAAAATAACAAAAAAACTGAACTCTGAGCAAAATTCAAAATGGAAAGTCCCTAATCAAGTGGCAAACTCATAAGGTCAATCACATCAAACGAATGAATAACAACTGTCATATTCCTGACTTGGTACAGTCATTTTCCTAAGTAGAAAATGGCGGAATAAGCCTGGTCTAAAATCTAGCTAAATCTCTCACTAGTATGACAGTCGCATCAAATTACATTATTGAAAACGAAGTAAATTTGAAGAAAACAAACAGATATAATGGGTAAAAATGTCAAAATAGGGGTACAACAGTCAACACTGCTGCAACCCCAATCATTATGCAACACAAAAACAAATATGCAACACAGAAGGACAACATTACAAGTAGACCAAGCTTATTAGTAAAAATTAAAGATAGGAATACACAAATTTACCATAGCAAATAGGAAAATGACAGGATGTATTAGTACAGAGCCACAAACATATTTCTAGCTAGATCACTTTCCTTTGTATAATAAACTTACCTGTCAAGATTCCGATTTCGAGGTTGATGATTACCTGCAACAAAAACTTTATTCGTATACAACTTTTCTACAGAATTATCGATAACATTGTTTTCAAATGTATCTTGTTATGCACAAAAGTATGTACGACTTATGACATACCTCCAACAAATAGTGAACTTGGTTCATTTGTATTTCTCGTTTTTTGTTTTTAATATACATTAGACTGATGGTTTTCCTGTTTGAATTTGATGCATTACTGGAACACTTAATAGCTCAAACACATCAAACTAATATATAACAACTGTCATACTCCTAAATAGTCACCGGAATTTTATATGTAGACAATGGTAGATTAAATCTAATTGTATAGCTAACTTTACCCTTCACACGTATGCCAGTCGCATAAAAATTCCATTATATTGACAACAATGTGTGATCAAAATAAAATGTATAAATGTCAAAATTGAGGTTTAAGGTTTGAATTGAATTAACCATACCATTTCTTCTGTTGTTACAAAGTACTGCCATTATTATTATAAAGAGCAGCAAAATTGCGACCAACCCAATCACGGCGTATATTATAATGTTCTTCTCTTCTTTATCTAAAAATAAGCATTCAGTTTTACTTCAATCCCGGCAGCAACTGTAGTTAAAAGTTATCAAAATATTAGGGTAAAAGTTTGGAACACACAGTCTTGTTAAATACTAAAATCAACTTAAACATCTGAATCTGAAAACGTTGATAAGAGCTAAAACTATTTTGTAGATGTTTTCTTGTTGTCGATGCAGGTTTGTTTAGATAATTGTCTTGTGTTCAATCCAAATAATATATTGCATTTTGTGATTTTAACAGGCAGGGTTTCCGCTCGCGGTCGCCATTTTCGCAATTTGCGAAAAAATAATAATATTGGCGATTAAAATTCGTCATTGGCGAAAGAATTTGGCGAAAGAAATATATATAACGATTTATTTTCAGCCATCTTGTTTATTTACTTTTTTCGGGTTTCTCTGACTTTACCGATGAGACAACACTCGGAATTCACCTTGAACTGGTTAAGATTTTGACAGAAAATCAATAATCAGCTGATTGCATTTATACATGTAGCTATCGACATCAAAGGACTAATTAATAAAGGTGTTGATTGTATGATATGACAAAATGATATGGTTAAATGGCTTCTGTCACAAGTTACAAAAGGGATGTATTAACCACTTTGCGACGCACGTGTTTGAAGCAAAATGTTCACATTTCCTCTCCTTTTAATGATAGTCCAGAAAAGAAAACTCTTGTTATGACGAAAAATGTGCAAAAGCAAGAAAGGTTTCTGATTTAAAACTTTATCATTTAACTTGCATATAGATAATTGATTTGAGTGGGTACTTTATTTAAAAGTCGTTTCAGTGACACGTGTTTCAAGCATATAGTTTTACTTATTTAAGATGGTCTAGAAAAGAAAACTGTCGTTATGAAGAAATCTATTCAAAAGGTTGGCATGAGAGTAACCCTTCAATATAATGACTACACCTTCCACGAGGGATCAATTTCAAGTGATAAAAATGTTTTGTTTTGTTGTAAAAACCACTTCTTATTCAGGGCGGGGGAGGGGGGGGGGGTGCTGGAAATTTTTGTTTTAAAGAAAAATATATATTTGTATTACTTGGCGAAAAAAATAATAAAGTGGCGAAAAATATATTGTTTTGGCGAAAGAGGTGGCGCAAAAAATAATTGACCCAGGGGAAACCCTGAACAGGTATATACCAACGACAAAACTGTTGAAAAATAAACTAAAGATTGTTTGGGGCCCTTTATAGCTTGCTGTTTGGTGTGAGTTGAGACTCTGTGTAGAGGACCGTACTTGGACATATGACTGTTTGCTTTTATAATTTATGAAAAGGATGGAGAGTTATCTCATTGCCACCTTTTCTTGTATCTATGAATAGATCTTATTTTCGGTGGATAAGTATATAAGTACTGAAAGATTGCACATGACCCATGAAAACTCAGGTAAAAATGCGTTCATTATAGAAATGAAATTTTTGACATCAACGAACTGAAGTTAGATAGGTGCTTGAATAGAACTTTACTAAAATTGATTTAGCTCAATTATTTTTCATAAAATTTGGACAAAATTTTAACTTTAACCATTTGAAAAAACAAAAATGTTAATGACAACACACTTTTTTCTGAAAAATTTCAATTGATACATAGCAATTTGGAAAACACTTATGTTGATCATTGAGAATCTTAATATTTCCTTAGTAATATATGGTGTTTAAAACGTCAAGCTGAATTTATAGAGTAAGTAGTGTTATGTACCACATTAAGGTTTACATACTGGTTTTGAAATGTAGACATATCTTTGCAGTCAAGTTTTGGATGGTTTTTGTTATAGAATTTATAATGACTATCTAGGTCTAAGCAACCAAACGTGTGTCTCATTTCGATACTTTCATAGCTTTCTTTGCTAAAGGGTTTTCCACATTGGTGAAGGCTTTACGATAACCTATAGTTCTTGGATGTCATTGGTTCTCTGGTTTCAACAATATCTAATCTTCTTATTTTTGTTATTAATCAATAATGCCCATAACCAAATATAAAAATGTGTTTTATCACGTCGCTTTTATTATTTGATCAAGACAAAATACGAAACACTAACTACAGTATTAACAAGCATACCTTCAATTGATAACTGCAAGCAAACTGATTGGGGTACTTTGTTATTGATCAGATGACTAGCATCACAACAAATATTTTGTCCACTATTGTCAGATAATGGAACCAAGTCTAAGGTACCAGTTACTGTATAACTTCTATCAATAACATCATAAGACTGTACAACAACAAACTCGTCAGTGTAATGTCTGTCCTGGATTCTGATTGAAATGGTCGGAGCAGGATATCCATTCAATGATGAACAAGTCCATTTTCCTGCGGAACCAGATATCAGGTTGCTAGGCCCTGTCAGTACTGGGACCTTTGGTGCAACTTAAATGACACGAACATGTTTATCTTATATTATCTCTACATATAAGATGTGACGAAATAAATGAATATCAGTTCAAAGGAATATCATGGTAAGGAATATGATAACGTGATCTTACAGCCCGAATTAGGTTACGAAATTGGGGTTCGGTAATTTTGTTGTACCTTTTTGTTTTAATGGAAACGATCTTGCCATTGATATAAATGAATGAAAGGTTCAAAACCACAAGTTTTTAAACTTTATTAACTGTTCTTATCTCAATGTTCTGTAAACTGCATCTTAAAACCAGATTTTGTATGCCATATTTTTTGAAAATTAATAAAGCTCTGTTTAAGGCGAACAACAATAGAGCTCTTTGGATATTTTGTTATATTAGTAATTAAATTTGATTGCATAACTAATTAAGTGTTTTCGTTAGACGTTCTTCTTTAGAAAAAATGTTTGAAATGCTCGAAGCTTATACGTACAATATACTTCAATATATGTTGTCGTTGCAAGTGGCTTATTTAATACGCCATTATCCGCCTGACATTCAAACACCTCAAGGTGGTCTTTCAAACCAGCAGTAAAAGTTAGAGTTGATGTTGTTACGCCGCTGTTTGTAGATCTACTTATACCATTTGTAATGACATTGTCATCTCTCAGCCAATTTAAAGTTGGTGAAGGATTTCCTCCCGTAGAACTGCATATCATTCTTATAGTATCTCCTAAGTGATATTGGTGTGATCCTGTTATGTGTGGTTGACCTGAAGGGTTGATTGAAGCTATTAAAGAAAAAGAAAATGTTTGTAATGCAGATATACACTTGATAGGAAATCTGAAATGTTACAATTAATACGAATACAATACTATCCCATTGAGCTATCGTATAGTTCACCTCTTCAGAATCTGAACCTTTCTGGGTAATATTTTCAAAATCGTACACCAAAACGTTGTGATTGGTTTAGAAAGATCTAAACATTAGTAAATGAACCAATGACGGAACGTTATTTTTATTTTTGTGTCTAATCAATGAGATAATCCTTTGATCCTTTAGATTCTGAATAGGATAATTCTAATTGCATGTTTTTATTATGGTCTACATACGTCATTCCTGAAAATAAGAAGCTTCAAGAAAAAACGGAAAAGGTGAAGTCATTCAATTTAAAAAAAAGTATAACATGAGAGGAAATAAATTGAACAGCAACATGAGCAAATATTTGAAAGCGGAAGGTCTGTAACGGCAATTCTTTTATATCTTGAATACCAAAATAAAAAAGATATTATAAATCTACCAAACAAAATTATTAAGATATGCATAAGACATTTATCAGTATTCATATTTTTAAAAATTTTGTTTAATATATAGGCAATAGGGACTGATTCAATACCTTACATTTTTTTGAAAACAGCAAAAACTTGTCAAAATAGCATACTTTTTCGATTATATCATTCCTAAAAGATATTTTGCTACACATTGTAAGGAAGTGACAATACATACGTTTAAGTGTGAGATATGTTGTCTTAACTAGTGGTCTCCTTAGGAATCCATTATCGACCTGACATTCATAAACCTCCAGATTATCATCAGCAGTTGTTGTAAAAGTCAATGTTGTTGTTGTTATATTACCACTAGTAGATGTATTAGTACCAGACGTAATTACAATATCATCTTTCAACCATATTACTGATGGTGAGGGATTTCCTCCGGTAGAACTGCATGAAAGAATAACAATTACTCCTATCTGAAATTCTACTTGCCTTCTTGTTTCCGGTTCACCTGGAGCTATCCTGATGGATGCTATAAAATTTAAAGGCTTCTGGTTAGAACTTTTTATCAACAATTTAACAACATTCTAGTAATTTAAATGTATGCCGTATACACATTAAGCTAAACTCTATGTGTTTTAAGTGTACGCTACACCTACACTGAATCATACTCTATTACATATCCATTGATAAGAATCAATGGAAGCATGTAGCTAAAAGCAGGTTTTCACTTTACGCATTCGATAAGCAATGTAAGCCTTATTTGGGTTAAGTGTTTACAAGGCTAGAAAATAAAGAACGTATAATCTATAGTCAATATTTTTAGGAAGTTACATACATTACAACAAAAAATGGACTTACATATATTCGATAAATCAACTATAGTAATAATGAAGACAAAATCTCAAAACTTGTTATTCTAAATCGGAATGTATTCAATTTAAACATCAGAATTTAAGTGGGAGGTCTTTTTTTTGGCTGATTGAGTTTTAATTCTACTCAACGAATGATAGACTGATTATATAACGCGACACATATTTTCACTTATTGTATACTACTATTTCGGTTCAAATTTTCTTTTTGTCCCTTGAAGCGATGACAGCTAAGGGTTTGATAAATTAAATATGAAAGAAAGATTATATATCTGCTATAAAAAAAAGTGATAATTATAATTTTAAAAAGAAGAACATATTTCTTATATAGTCACTACTTTTGTCTGATGCATTGTGATAAGACCGTGTAAAATCCTGATTTGAAATATTATATAGAAAAAGGGGTCATATCCTATAAAATGGTGGTTTTATAGCTAGTTAAATCTCTCACTTGTATGACAGTCGCATTAAATAAAACTATATTGACAACGATGTGAGAACAACACAATCAGAAATAATAAGTAAAATTGTAAAAATAAAGTTTCTTCTTTTAGAGACATGCAAATTATCAAAACCATATATACGAAAATGTGAAATGAAAGTACAAGCTGCTTACATTCTAGTACTTTAAGATTGACAGGGTTACTTAAAAAGTGCCGTTTTCCATTGTTCGCTCGGCAGTTATAAATACCCCCGTCGTTTTCTGTTATACTGAATATATTCAAATTAGGGTTGGTTGCAGATGTTATAATTTGTCTCTTTGCATTATTTGTTCCCTGAGCTATTATTTCAGCGCTGCCTCCATCAACTTGGGTTTTTGTCCAGTCCCATCCAATAGCTGGTGGTTCGCCATTTATTTTACACGACATAGTGACCTTGGAATCACCTACTATAGCTGAATATGATGTCAAAGACGCGGTTATATTAAGGTCACCTGTAATTTAAAAAAAGTTTCGTTACAAATAGTATGATAAATGGTCATGTACAATACACTTAATTAAATCCTTGAATATATACGCATTATTTTCTGTATACCCTTTTTTGTCAAAGCAATACTCATAAATGGTACTTGAGGCCCGTCGGCATGCTCACAGAAACCAACTTATTGCTTATAATTAGGAAAATGATAAATACCAAATTTTCAGACCATACCAACATCAATGATATTTAATTTTTTGTTAGACGGATGAAACTAACGGGGGAGAAATCTCAACCAGCTTTAGTTTCAACCAAAGTCATCAAAATATAACAAGCGGTAATGTAAGTACGCCAGTTACACTTTTTGTTTCTTAAAGAATCACCGGTTGCGATAGAATTCACATATATGAGCTATATGCAATTATGATTTGGTATATGTTCCATGCAATGTAGAAACAATCCCGTCATAATTGATAATTTTTCTGCGTTGATGACCTTTCAGATAATTTCCCTTGTTATTGCAACACAACGGTAATAAAAACTGCTGACTCTTCAGATTAAGTTAAGTTTAACCTTTTTATTTTAAGAAGAGGTGATGATTCTGAAGTTTGACGTTTCTTTGAATGGTTGTGCAAACTGTTGTTTAAAACTGTTTTGTTCGTTTTTTATGTTTTTTATGTCACAAATTTATTAAACGTCTTTTATTAAGCATGTGGTTTAAAAAAAATGGTAACCATTTAATAACTCTCTATGCAAATACATAATGTAAAATATTGGTTTTATAATTTATGCATTTCATATAGTAAGGTTTGAAAACAAAACACCATTATTTATTATTGAGGGTTTTCACTACCAAGGAACCAAGTACCTCAAGCAAAGTTAAAAACTGTTTTAAATAAAGGCAACAATAGTATACCGCTGTTCGAAACTCATAAATCGATTAAGAAAAAAAAACAAATTCGGGCTACAAACTTAAACTGAGGGAAACGCATCAAATATAAGAGGAGAACAACGACATAACAGAAACACAGCATTAAAATGTAACACACACAGAAACGAACTCTTATATTACAATGGCCATTTTCCTGACTTGGTATAGGACATTTTAAGAAAGTTTCGTATAGATTCATTTTGGCTTTTATGTTCCAAAATATGTTGATGCATTTGCTTCTCAAGATACTTGATAACTAATATTGTTCATGAGATCAACACTAGTTAATTATCAACACATTCTGTCCTTTAATACATGGAAAAAATCCAAAATTTTAAATCTGCCAAAGACTTACTTACAATATTTATTTTTTTCCTGTAATAAAAAATCATGACAAAAGTTGAAGCCAACATAAATTGATATAATATACTTACTAATAAATCTAAGAGCACTATATGAACTGGTACTTGTTCCAACAGCATTTAAAGCAGAACAGACATATGTACCACTGTCAGAAGATTGGAAGTTCAGTACTGTTAAAGAACGGTTCTGAGTGTTACCGCCAGAATACTTGGCTGTGTTGCCTGTATATAATAATTGCCGTTGCTCAGAACCAGTTGGTGTAAAATACCATCTTATGTCTGAGGCTACTGGTTCCCCGGTTACGAAACATGAGACTAATTGAGATTGTCCTTGGAGAACATCAGCCTTAGCAGGAGAAATAGTAACAGTTAAGAGACCTGAAAAGATAATGATACATGCACAATATGATTATCAGTCATGTTAAAACGAAAGTAAAAACCAATACAGGCAAAAACTATACTAAAATTCGTTAAAAAAAAACCGCAAAGAAGATTTTCTATTATTACAGAAAAGCATAAAAACCAACAATTTAACAAAATTAAGTCTATTCAAGCGAGTCGGGCAAAAGTCACGAGTTCGAATCCAGGCTAGGGAAGAACAAACAATTTGCTTCTGCAAATTTACAGACCTAACATTGTTGGGCTGATGTTAAGTCGAATTAAATGTACAGAATGTATTTTTAGGCAATACATCGCAGAGTTGTCACTGGTTTAGACGTACTTATAATATGAGTTTTTCTGAGACTGCATCCTGTCTTTATTTGTAAGATCCTTTACGAAAGAAAATTCATCTCTTTTGTAAAAATTATATATTAATGCCTTGCTAAAAAATTATGTCCTGTGATAAAACTGACGAGGGCAGGTAACTTCCGAAAACTTTATTTTTGTAGAGCCTAGGTGGTCGAGTGGTCCAGCTCGTCGGCATTGAGCAAGGCGATTTGGTACCTCGATATCTCAGTAGCTTCAGTTCGAATCCAGGCCAGGAAAGAACAAACAACTTGCCTCCGCAAATTAACATGTTTGGACGAATTATATATACAAATATGTTTGCAGCCTTGTATCACCTTCACCTGCTGGTGATCCGATTGATACACTTTGTTGCAGAGTCATGACTGGTTCAAACGTACTTATAATATAATTATTTCTGTAAATGCATCCATTAATGGATTTTGTCTTAAAAAAGCATCCATACACAACATAGAATTTGTTTTTAATAACTGGTATAGACGTACTTATAATATTATAATTTCTATAAATGCATCCTTTAATGGATTTTGTCTTAAAAAAGCATCCATACACAACATAGAATTTGTTTTCAATAATTATAATTTGTATAAAATGTTAACTTGTATACAACATATATATCGCATAGATATTTTTGTTTCAAGTACATGTTAGTCATCGGATCCAAAGATAAAAAAATTCACTGATGAATATATCTAATCTTCAATATAAAATAATAATATTTAAAGCTGGCAACAAATCTAGTCACTGAAAGTCTTTAAATCAATGACCAAAAGAGAATCTTACATAATTCTAATTTAAGATAATTTTTGAAAGTTTTTAAATGGTGGAATTAAAATATTTAATTTGCTGCTCATCGTCAAATCTTGTATTTAAAAATAAACAACATAACATGAAATTTGAAAAGAAATCAGCCGGAGAACCGTGACCTATTAAATACTAATAAAAAATATTGCAATATGCATATTTTTTTAAAGGCTATTTAAAATTTTAAAATATGTATTTACATATAATATTTACACATAAAAGCACTCGAATGATACGTATTTATGTAGAACGAAAGTCATACTCTTTATTAAACATAACGACTTCCTTGTATTTTACGTGATGATTTTATTGAGATATTTATCTATGATTGTACATGTACAACAAGGACTCCGAGCATTATTCTTTTTTGTGTAACTGATATTAGTATTTTGTGACTGTGTATTTTGTAAATTTCGTAATTGTGAATATTAGCAAAGTTCTCAATATGTAGTTAGTATTTTGATAAATAGGCAACAGTAGTTTACCGCTGTTCAAAAATCATAAATCGATTGAGAGAAAACAAATAAGATAACAACTTCCATTTTCCTGACTTGGTACAGAACATTTTAAGAAAGAAAAACCCGGTGGATTAAACCTGGATTTGTGTATAGCCAAACTTTGCGCTTTTATGGCAATGTTAAATATATCTCTAAAATGACAACATTTCATACAAGTAAATGCTAAAAATATTCAGGATAGAGAAATATACAAATAAACAATACAATTGTACATTTCGACATGCCAACAACAGAACACGTAAGACAATCTAGGACAGCACACCAAAATAGCACAACAGAACCACGAACGGTCCCTCATACGACTGCATCAACGCCACAAAAGTGACGTCATAGGTGCATTTAACAAATTGGATATAAATCAAGATAACACGGTATTAAATTTAAACAACATATTCACGATATTGCTGTCTTCGGGTTTCAAACTGGAAATTCCGCATCACGGGCTTTATCACAAATCATGCAGAATACAGTAGATTCCAGGTTCCATATGTGATATCTAACCTAGTAAACTACTCGCTTAATATTTTGGTCATATACATTATTTTGGTCATCAGAAAAGAAAACGGCGTTAAAGGATAGATAGCAAAGCTGTTCAAAAAACCTTTAAAAACATTTTTGCAGTAAATATCTAACCGTATACTAAAAGTATCTTGTCTTGTAATGGATATATCTGTTCATGAATGATATGGTCAACTTCATAAGTAAAGCTGTTTGTACAATTATTGCTAAACAGTCTAAATATGGAAAAGATAAGATTTTATTACATTAACTTAATTAGAAATATAGCACATTTACACCGTGAGCTACACCTGACTAGAACTGACCTCCATTGACAACAAGCCTTGATATTGTCTGAAATTGTAACCCTACACCAATTGTCGCTTGACAGAAATACTCCTGTTCGTCCTCCTCTATAACGCTATTTATAGTTAAATCCGTAGCATTTGGATATATATCTATGCTGTATTTAGTTCCGCTAAATATTGTCGTTGTTGTACCACCAGTGTTTGACCGCTTTGACCAAGACCATGCTGTAGCCTGGGTTCCAGTTATTGTACACTCTATGGTGTATGACACATCTCCGTAAACTGCAGTTCCGTCTAAGGGTTTCACTTTTAATGATATCTGACCTATATAAGAAAAATACATGTAATCTAAAAATAATATTCTATACCTTATATGTTTCAAAACGTTTTTCATGAGTAAACCTCATAAGGAATGTGCAAACCAAAAAGTTTGAAAGTATACCGAATGTATACGTACCATATAAAAGTGAAAAACTGTTTAACCCCACGGGAATGACAAATTACAGCCAAATATTTCCATTTCAATGACATTTAAAAAACGATCCCGAAACGTATAAATGAAAACATTGATCGATGACCATGTACCTTTCAATTAATAACTGCCAACTTCATATTTATCAACAATTCTTTTCATACATGCAAATATATATACATATAATTTTGTTATATACATTATTTGCATTAAGTCCAGGTAGAATATGAAAAAGAAAATGCAGAAACAAGGCTGATCTGGAAACTAAATTAAATACGTATATGAGGAGCGGAAACATTTGTCAAAACTTCAATTTGAACAAAACCTCTTTTTCCATTCACCTTTGATTCAAACAAAATTTGCAACATTCAAAAGTACTCCAAATCTATTTTTGTTGAATTTACACAAAATCGATATGCATTTAAAGAAAGAAATTGTCATACATAACACAATTATCTATCAACTTATACCAGGCTTATAGTTTGATACACCAGACACGATTTTCGTCTGCATAAGACAAATAAGGGATGCTCAGATCAATGAGATAGAAAGCAAAAAAAAAAAAAGAAATAAGTTGAGCCTTGAGGACCCAAAATTCCGAAAAATGTGCAATAAAATGTTTCTGATGCACCTCACTTTTACCTATACAACAAAACGTGTACATCATAAGACCATACGCATTATATGAAGTAGTAGTAAGTAGATTTCAAGAGTTTTTAGTAAAAAAAAACCATGGAGTACTCTGTCTTATCATAAGCAGTATAGCTTAAATACTGGTAACGTAGAGATAAATTAAAATACAGGGTTTGTAAAACATAGAAAACATTGTTGCTAACATAAAGGCTAATTAAGAAATGTAAATAAACATTTGAAATATTAGTGATATCATTATGGTTATGCAGGAGCTGGTAAAAGAAGCTTAATAAACTGTGTATTAACATGATTTCTTACCTCCGTTTTGTGCTCCAACCTTCGATATCGATATAACTAAAATATTCAAGAACTTAAGATTATATTTATATTCTTTCAAAACTATTAACCATGCAAATATGGTGTTGACATAAAAAAAGTTTTCATCAGGAAATATATGCATTCTTCGGATATATATTTGGATTTCTTACACAAAAATGAAACATAAGATATTAAAACAACACCCTACAATCACAGTGTTGTTGAATGAATTAATTAATAATGTCAATCATTTTGATCTTTCTTTCTGCAAAAGTTTTCATGATACCTAGTGTTTATTTATTTGTAGATGTCATGACAATAAGGTTTTTTGTCTGTAAAACAAATATATTTAACATGTTAGTTTACTTCAGTTTCGTTTAATTCATTGCCCATTCCTGCAAATGTCCCGTGAAATATATGTCAATTTATGAATATCAACATATATTGCTTAAGTTGACATTTTCAGCTGCATGATGTTTGGGATGTTACAAAAAAACATTAGAGGATTTAAATTTTTTTTTAAAAAAAGAAAGAAAAAACAAAGTGAAAAGATTCGTTAAACTTTTTGATAAAACTCAAATCAACCAACGACAGATCACTATACATAAACAAAAAATCAAATATATCTTTTGTTCATCAAATTCGAAAAAATGACTTCCATTTTTGCTCTGTGTTCTTTTTGAGCAATATGATACACAATAAATTTATGAATAAACTGCACACATTTTACAATTAACTACCTTTCAGAGGAAGACAAATTTATTTTACCTCCTCTACATTTCTAGGAATATGATTGGTTTAAAGCGTCCGCGTGGAGACCATGTATATTCAATATTAGGTTAGTAGGGAGGCGGGGCTTATTTCAATATACGGTTAGTAGTTGAGTCATGACTTTGGCGGGACTATTTAATTATTTAAATGTATTGAAAGTTCTGTTTAATATTGTTATATCAAGGTTGTTGATATTAAATTGTTAGTGTTGACATTAGTTTTTTTTGTGCAGACCAATGAAAGCAGGTTTTAAAAATTGAACACTTGAACACTTTAGTATAAAAACCTAAAAATGTGGTATGATTGCAAATAAGACAACTCTAGTCTGAATTCAACAAATAAAGATTGTCGGTAAGACAAATTCGTTACATAGTATGCTAGTGACCTAATACAATATATACGGGGTCAGTAAATTCCATATGGGGTTTGAGCTTCGCTCTCATCCTATATGGAAGTTACTGACCCCGTATATATCGTATTAGGTCACTAACACACTATGTAACTAATAATATTTAGATATATTTTAAATCATCTGCACCTCTTATATAAATGTGTGATTGACATTTAGAACAATACGTGGTTATGTTTCGTGCACATTTTACTTGTTCATCAAGACGAGTAATTATAACCTGATGTCATGTTAATGATTGTAATTGTTAATCTAAATTGCTGCCTAATTTTAACACAGTGTGTTTAAAGCATTTATTATGAAGATCATATGCATTATTTTAATTTTGAAAGACGCCCGAGGTTTTTTGTTTGGTTATTTACAAAAGGCGTATTAAAAATTGTTATGCTTACAAAATAACATCAAGTAAAGTCATCAAAATTAACAAACCGATAAGTGTAATGAGCCATTTGTTAACAAATCGTAAAAATCTAGACAATATTTGTGAAATTTAAAAGATAGAAAGTAATAAATAAAAGAATTTTTTTAATGAATATACTTTTTCAATATTTTCAATATTTGACAGAGATATGCGTTATTCAAATTTGTATTAAATTTTGTATTTTATGAGTTTCAAGGTTAAAATACTAACTTCCGCGTTTAGAAATCATTTTGTTTTCTCTCAGTACGTCAAAGAATTTCAGTATGTTATTATATAGATGTAAGTAGATGTGTTTCGAGTGCCAATGAGACAACTCTCCTTCCAAATCACAATTTGTAAAAGTAAACCAATATAGGTCAAATGATAGCCTTCAACACGGAGCCTTGCAAACACCGAATAGCAAGCGATAATGGGACCAAACAATTACTATTGTATAATCATTTGGGGTTCTTGTTGCTTATTCTTAAGTTTTCTATGTTGTGTCATGTGTTCTATTGTTTGTTTATTTGTCTTCTTTCATTTTTAGCCAGGCGTTGTCAGTTTATTTTCGATTTATGAGTTTGACTGTCCCTCTGGTACCTTTCGTCCCTCTTTTATACAGGTTAATTAACGGTAAAAAAAAGACAGAAACCAAAAATTACTCATGAACAACATCTACAAACGACAACCACTAAACAATAAGTTCATGACTAAGAACATAATTTTTGTTGATATCCTACACTTAAATACAACACAATAATCCCGACACATATACATCTTTGACCAGCTAGAATATACACAATGTACATTTAGAATTCATCGAAGTCATATGTAGATATAGAAAGATGTGGTATGAGTGCAAATGTGACAACTCTCCATCCAAGTAACAATTTATAAGAGTAAACCATTATAGGTCAAGGTACGCCCTTCAACACAGAGCCTTGGCTCAAACCTTCTCCCTTTTCTGAAACAATAGTATAACATCACAACATAGAAAAACACACAATAAACTATCAATTGGAAGTCTTAATTTAATTAAAAAGAGTGAAAACAACTGTTGTATTCCTGACGTGGTACAAACATATGTGGTGCAAACATTATTACAAGACATAGGTTAAGCATGTTATTTATGTATTATTGTCATTTTGTTTATTTTCTTTGGTTACATCTTCTAACATCAGACTAGGACTTCTCTTGAACTGAATTTTAATGTGCGTAGTGTTATGCGTTTACTTTTAAACATTGGCTAGAGGTATAGGGGGAGGGTTGAGATCTCATAAACACGTTTAACCCCACTGCATTTTTGCGCCTGTCCCAAATCAGGAGCCTCTGGCCTTTGTTAGTCTTGCATTATTTTTAATTTTAGTTTCTTGTGTACAATTTGGAGTTTAGTATGGCGTTCATTATCACTGAACTAGTATTTGTTAAGGGACCAGCAGAAGGACGCCTCCGGGTGCGGGAATTTCTCGCTGCATTGAAGACCTGTTGGTGACCTTCTGCTGTTGTCTGTTCTATATGGTCGGGTTGTTGTTTCTTTGACACATTCCCCGTTTCCATTCTCAATTTTATGATGTTTTAATTTATCATACAGCTTACAATTAATAATGATGTCGAGTCTTTGAAGTCAATATACAGTAAATCATATATAATTTGAAAACATTAAAAATATGCAGTCATATTTTTTTTTTATTAATTCCATAAATTCCCCCAAATTGTCGATAAATGACTCGTGTCTATATTAAGAAAGATATACTAGTTAACACTATTCTTTTTCTGAACGTCTGTTTATGAATTTAAATGTATTCAATAATGACAACAGTTAGTGCAAGTGTACGTGTGATATTTCCATAGTTTATTCAATACCTTTCAAGGAGAATACAATAATTTAGAATTAGGCTATCAAAATTCGAATATTATCATGGCACTCAAATAAACTAAAATTCTTTAGTTTCGATATCTTTACAACTGTCATATCAATTAGTGTTTGTAAGCTCATAGTTATGGAACAAACAAAAATAAAAATGAAAAAGTTAAAACAAAAAAAATACCGACCTCCATGGAAATCTCAAACGTAAAGCTCTTTAACAAATAGCAAAATCAAAAGCCAAAACATAGAAGATCAAACGAATGAAAAACAACAGTCAGTGAAAATAAACTCAACATAGACACCATGACTGAAATTTTGTATTTACGCCAGATGTACGTTTCGTCTACAAAAGACTAATATTGAGGCAGAAATAAAACAAGGCAAAATAAAGTACGAAGTTAAAGAGCATTGAGAACCCAAAATTCCTAAAAGTTTTGCCAAATACAGCTTCGGTTATCTTAACGACATGTCCTTATGTAAAAAATGGTGGATTTAACCTGGTTTTATAGGTAGCTTAACCTCATGGGATTTTGTCTGATGCTTAGTCCGTTTCTGTGTGTGTTACATTTTAATGTTGTGTCGTTGTTCTCCTCTTATATTTAATGCCTTTCCCTTAGTTTTAGTTTGTTATCCCGATTTTGGTTTTTGTCCATGGATTTATGAGTTTGAACAGCGGTATACTACTGTTGCATTTATTTAACCTCTCACTTGAAGAAAAAAATATTCTATACAAGATAGTAAACTTAAAGTTTACCATATTTAATATATTCAAAATCAAAGAAATATATATTTTCCTAAATTTCATTAAGTAATGTTTGCTTGTGGTTGTTAAACAATGGTCGAAAGATGCAAGATCAAATATTGCGATTCCATAATTGTGCATACAAAAATGTATTCAAAGTTCCAAAAGACCTCTCCCGTTGGAGATTAAGAGCAATAATAAAATACTTGTTACAATTTCTTTATTTCAGTGTTGCTATGCGATTAATATTATCTATAATCTTGGGAAGAAAGAAAGGGGCAAATGAGATATTATAATATATATCAGAATATATTAATCTTATTAGTTTGAAAAGAAATACTTTGCATAAATAATTAAACAACAGTTTTTTTACGATTTGTTTGCCTTCATCATGATTGTCACTTGAAACATTTTTTACAAGGACACAATTCAGGACTATGGTTATTTAAAGATATCTACTATGCAAATATAAATTTAGATTTTAGATAATAATTGGTATTAATGCCGTTACGTTAAACAGTTTAATTTATAGAACGTAAACTTATGATTGTAGGGGGAGGTGCATATGAAACAGTTGATAGCATTTATTTAACACTGAATTTATCGAAAAAATGTGTTACTTAAATTTGGTTGTATGTGTAAATAATTATAAAAAAAGAAAATGTGGTATGATTGCCAAAGAGACAACTCTCCACAAGGACCAAAATGACACAGAAATTAAAAACTATAAGTCACCGTACGGCCTTCAACAATGAGCAAAGTTTATACCGCATAGTCAGCTATAAAATGCCCCGAAATGACAATGTAAAACAATTCTAACGAGAAAACTAACGGCCTTATTTATTTAAAAAAAATAAAAAATGAACAAATATGTTACACATAAACAAACGACAACCACTGAATTACAGGCTCCTGACTTGGGACAGGCACATACATACATAATGTGGCGGGGTTAAACATGTAAGCGGGATTCCAACCCTCCCCCTTACATGGGACAGTGGTATAACAGTACAAAATAAGAACGCAATTTAAAAATAAGTACATACCATGTATTAGGATCAAATGAAATACTGAGATATCCATATTTACTTAATGAGGAAGTATATTTCACAAATCACTTAAAGTTTCATCGACGATGTGTATCAGGGTTAACAATTTCAATGAAAGGTCCTGTGTGAATAAGAACTTTAAATATCACTATTTCGAGACACAACAAAATTATCGAAAGTAATTATACGACAAGTAGATGGTTTGGGACAATATTGCATTCATCTTATTACATGTATTAATGATGTTTGCTACTCTTATTTAAAATAACAAGCTTTTAGAAAGACTATTGTATATTGATAGCATAAAAAGAAAGAAACGAAAAAAGCCAAACAAAACATTAGGGGTCCGTGTGCTTGTTTTCCAGACATAAGCCGTTGAAAATTAGGCGGGAAATAATTCTCTAAAGACTTTTCATATATTAAACATTGACACCTGAAACGATGAAAACAATAACAAGGATTCTATAAGATTTTCAAAGATGACATTTTAAACTATATTTGATAAAATAAGCGACAGAAAAGTAGGGGTTAATGGGCAATTTTTTTTAATGGCACAACATGGATAAAACCAGAGGATTCCGAATATCTGTCAAAAATTAAAAAAAGCATGACGAGTGAACTTATTAAGGATGTTCACTACTCTGTTTCCAAACAACAAACTTTTAACATGACTTTTATGAATCGATGCCCATATGAAAACCTGAATTTAAATAGCAAACAAGAAAGGGGTGTGTCGTTGGTTTCGAGATATATCAACTGCAGAGTTTAGCGGGAAATTATTTTCTCAAAATTTTAATGATAAACTTAACATTTTCACCCTTTTTCAAAATCAATGCAAGAATAGCAAGGATATTAAATTCTTTCAAAAGTGGCATTTTAAACTATTTATAATACATTTGTTAAAGTATTAAAAAAAGAAAAGTAGGTGTTAGCGGGTTAAAAGTATTGTCACAACGTGGATAAAACTAGAGGCTTCTGTATATGTATCGAAAAATAGTATCGAACATTCGTCCGTGCGTTTGTCTATTCAATATTTCTGTCGCACTCAAGTGCTACGAACAATATGACTTTATTTTTGTTTATCAGTTAAACAATCATGTTTAACATGGATAAGTGGTAACATGTACATGGAACAGTTTTTGGATCAGTCATTCGACTACTGCATGACAGATTATATAAAACTAATTGGCAAAAATGTCACAAAAAGGATAGTTGAGACTTTAAGATTTTCTTCTCCTAAAATACAATATTATTGATAACCATTTATTAGCATGCAAATATTTCAATAACATTTTTAACAATTCATCCGTCTGGTTATTAAAGGTGACATATAAAAAAATGCGATAGTAAGAGAGATAAAGTAAATACATTATCCATCGATTGCTAAATTTTCTCGTTGTGTTAAAGACCCACTGGTAGACTTGAGCTGATTTCTGATCTTTAGTCGAAGATCTTTGGACACAATCCCCAATCTCACTCTCACTCTCAATTATGTCATTTCTAAGATAAAGATAAAAATACATATTAACTTTTTTGATTCAGATACTGGAAAAACATTTTGACACGTTTCTTATTTTTGAAATCGCTTTTTTCCGTGAGATGCGTATTTTTGTTGGGTTAAGCATCAATGATATAACTTAACCGTATTTGGTACAACTTTTGGGAATTTTGGATCCTCAATGATCTGCAACTTTGTACTTGTTTGGCTTTATAAAAATTTTGATATGAGCGTAACTGATAAGTCTTATGTAGACAAAACGCGCGTCTGGTGTTCTAAAGTATAATCCTGATACCTTTCAACTAGTAGTATCATCAGTTTGATCATTGTTGAAGGCCGTACGCTGACCTATAGTTGTGAATTTCTGTGTCATTTGGTCTCTTGTGGAGAGTTGTCTCATTAAAATTATACCATATCTTCTTTTTTATATTTACTGCATTAGAATGTGTGCCCCTGACTGTAGTGTATGCCCTAACAGTTAGGGTTTTTTTGCTTGTGAGAGACATATATACATTCATTGATCTGCAATCTGTCAATACCTGTATCTTGACATAGCACAAGGTCACGTTTTATCTCTGACGTTTTATGACGTCTTTATCCTGAATCCATTGGATGTTGGATGTGTATTGAATTATAATTTAGTCTTACATGCATTATTTATTTTATTAGTTGTTAATGGCTTTGAACTAGCTGTCAGCGATTGCTAGAAATCTCAGATCGGCACTAAGTGTATATTTGTTGCTGGGATATACAAGTAACCGACCACGTCCACTCTCTGTTTTTGATATATGTCTATTTGTATCCATCTAATGAGTTAAGCCTTTTTCAACTGATTTGTATAGTTCGTTCTAATGTTGAACTGTTACACCACTATTCCAAGTTAGGGGAGGGTTGGTTCCGCTAACATGTTTAAACCGCTACATTCTGTATGTATGTGCCTGTCCTTAGTTAGAAGCCTGTAATTCAGTGGTTGTCATTTGTTGATCGGTTTTATATATTCTGCTTTTCGTTCAATTTTTGTTCATAAATATATCCGTTAGTTTTCTCGTTTGAAATAACACTTGTCATTACAGGGCCTTTAATTGCTGACTATGCGGTATGGTCTTTGCTCTATGTTGAAAGGCGTACAGTGACCTATAGTTGATAATGTCGGCGTTATTTGGTCTCTTGTTGAGAGCTATTTCATTGACAATCATACCACATCTTCTTTTTTATATCATTACGTCGAATGAGGTTTATACAATGTTTAAATGGGACTGTATGGAATAGTTCTAATTCCCTTGTCCTAGTGCTGTGTTTTTATTGGTTGCAATGTTTTATCTGAATCAATAAATACATACAATAAAGCTATGAAAATTACATCAATTTTAACTTTAAACGAGTATTCGTTATTAAAAAGTTACAGTCTAAACAGGGTTACAACATCCTTTTTAACATTCGGAACGTAACTTTATCTGCTAGTCATATAAGTTGATTCATAATATATTATCTAATAATACACCATCAGTTTGGAACTTTACCACTCGTTTTATACGTTTATAATACAACATAACCTCAATACTTAATTCAAATTCCGACAGCGAAATCTCAGAGTCATTCTCTGGTCAAATTCTTCCTCTTCTATTGTTTTCGAACATGGATGGAATACATGCGTATATTATATTTTTCACTGGATCATTATCAGTGTATATGTACATGTGTGATACGGGTATGTTTAAGATACAAATATAAGTATTAATTGTTTACATTATAATCATTAATTTTTTTCCTAGAGAAACAAAATAATATTTGTGCATCGTCTATAGATTTGCCAAAAAGTCGTATCACGTGACCTTTTTTAATTTTTATTGTGTTCAGTACAAATGCAGTACTGAAAAAAATATTTCACATAATGTTTCATTGCATATAAGAAAATAACCATCACTGGAAGTGAACCAATCACATTGTCACCCTTGGTTTCCTTTGTACAATATGTACAAGCTTTAGTAACCATGTAACCTAATGTTTCAAAAATATTCGATAGAAACACCAAACTTTGAGGTTTTCAACCTATATATGGGATCAGTAAATTCGATATAGTCTGAGAGGAGACGGATTTTATTGACCCATATATATCGTATTAGGTCACTAGCTCACTATGTAAAGTATTTATCTTACCAATTATCTTAACATGTTGTACTTTGACTAGTGAACTTTTAGTATAAAGAGCCTACTTCCATTGGTCTTTACAAAAACAAATGCCAACAATAATAAATGGTGAGACTTAAATGTGTTTTATGAATATATTTCAATCTTTCATCATCAAGTTTATCGATTGTTGAAACTTTTAAAGATTTTTCCTCAACACCGTGTAGTTTTTATAAAGGGCTGTTACACCACTACTTTTAAAAATGTGTATTAAATTTAGACCTGCCTACTAACCTTATACGGAGGTCTACTTCATGTATCCATATATGAAATATACAGGTCTCCAAGCGTTTCCTTTAACAAATAATGTTCTAGAAATGTGTAGGAGGTAAGATAAAGATTGCTATAAAGAGGAAGATTATTAAACACATAAATACTTGATTTATTGTAGTTAATTAATTTTTTGGCTAGTTGCCATTACGTGTCTTTGTTTGTGGTTTTAAAAGAAAGAAAGAACAATCTTTAATAAGCTAGACAATTTCCTTAAAAATCACATGATTTTTTTTATTGTAAATAGTTATAGAGGGGACAAGTAAACACATTTGGTTGTGTTATATCTGACTAAATTTAAAGAACAACCAAATATTAACAAATTCTAATTCTCAAAATTTGAAAAACTGGATTGCATATGTTTGTTGTTGATTTCTTTTCTTAACTTTGTATTGTTATTGTTTCTATATTTAGATACACTTACTATTTACTTGTCGAACTAGACAGTATCAGGTACGCAAGTTGATCTGGCTGGGACATGTAATACAACTGGTCTATCAAGAAAGATAGTTGTTTTGACCGGAACCTATACTAGTTCACCTATATTGGCATGGATAGGTGCATATGCAACCTATTCACCTTGGATAGAATATTAAGGTAAGATTAAATAGTGTCGACTAGAAAAAGCAAAAGTATGCACTTAAATGTGACCTATACTTTTGCTTTTTTCTTCTAAACTTTGTATTTTCAATAGAAATCTAGATCTGTCTGTTCCCAATGTCGTATACTTGACGATCGTTTGTACTGTAGGTAGTCCTACAAGTTTGTGAGGAAAACAGGTGTTGTTCAAAATACACCAAATAACAAAAAGAGATAGTCTATTTCAGTTGCTTAGTATATACATGTTTCAATTATGGCAATTTAAAGCTTTTCATATTGAACAACAAAATATCATTTAGTACTGTAAGTTGCCCAATATATGTCGTATTTGATGTTTGGTAGCATCTCTCTTAATCAGGATTATTACATTAATTTGAGAACTGTAAATTTGAATTAAACATACATATTTATATATACTAGTAATACATGACTTAATTGGTCTTTATTCTACTTCGAATCAACAGATTCGCATTATAAAAATAATGTCGCTCGTATCGTTGCTTTGGTATGTTTTGCTAAAATGAATTTTTGACTTGATAACAACTTATGGAATTGAAAAGACATTTTATACCAAGGATCAGAAAACGGATTGAATAAAATAATTGTATTGCTATTCGAGACTAAATCAATGAATAGCACTGCCATTGATACGTGGGGCGGACATCCATTTAGTCCAGTCGATTTGTGCAGATTTTTGACAAAATTGCTCAGATTGTGGTAAAAGCATGAAATTTGGCATAATAGTAGTATATGTCATGGACAACATTTTCAGCCATGGACCCAATCTGAAAACCGAAATTGGCGGAAATGGCGGCCGTTTGATCTCAATAGATTTATAATAGAAAATCAGGAAAATGGTATTAGAGAAGATATTGACATGAAATCTGGTTGATTGAATAATAGTGCTGAATCCAATTGTCTTGTAGAACAAAAGTTTTGGAAATATTACCCATATTGAATGGCGGCAATCTTAAAAAAATATTTTTTTTAAGCCAAAATATGTAGTCATTATTCGATATAATAAAATAATGCATTGTGGAAGATATATACAAATGTATTTGTTTGAGCTATATAAACAGGACAAAAAGCTAGCCTACCCCCCTCCCCCGAGTTATTCTTCTGTTTTGTGGCGGGTACAAAAGCAATTAAAAACGGGGACACGAAGAGGATCATAAAATGAACTATTACTCTGAAAGCAATATTCGAGCAACCGAATTTTGAAAACATGAATTTCCAATATATCATTATTCGCTAATCTTATCAATTCACTGTTTGCATTCATACTTTTTTTACTAATTTATATTGGATATTCACAAAGAGGTCAGATAAGGCATGCACATGTTTACAAAATTAAGATATCAGTATCCAAATTGCTGTTACGTACACGTTTGCCTAAGTAACTTTTTAAAATAGATATTACTCATATATTATATAATTTATAAGGTAAGGTTTTTTTTTTGGAAAAGATCAAAATTGCAGATTTCGAAAACACTGGAACTAGATATAGTAAAAACATAATGGGCAATTAGACTGGAAGGAATGTGTGAAACGGCAAGAGAGGACATGTAAGGGTTTGCAATGCCAAGCAGATACAAAGAAAACAGTCATAGACATTTGAGCTGGCAATCACTCTTTTGATGCAAGCATACGAAGATGTTGGGTCTTGAATTGGTTTTCCTTTCGCTCAATTCGAAAGAGTTGAATGAGGGCTATGGAACTGCAAAAGCACTCCTGAATCACAAGGCAAAATGGCACAAACCCTGTCAAACAAATTATCAGACCTCAAAATATTTCATCAGCAAAAGGGAAAACACACTTCTAATGTTGAAGATAAGTTGCCAATTGAAAGGAAACAATAAGTAACCAGACACTGTAAAGTGGAACTGGATCAAAATGAACAATGACTGCAATGTACTTTTTCTGTGGTGATGTATCTGAAGATCTCCATGATACATCGACATCTTCAAATCGACAAAAATAGGGCATGACTGTGCACTTGTACTACAAGACATATTCCCTTAGCCAAAGTAAAAGCTGGAAATGTCAAATCAGTAGTATCATGCTTGATGATTGATGAAACTTGACAACACAGCAAATAGGCAGAATAAAAACCACAGAAAGAAAGCCAGGAATCTTTAATCCTTGGAGTTGTGCTTTCCTAAATAATGAAATATATTGATGGCACACGGTCTGGAAGAAGTATCGTACCAATCTCCAAGCTTGCAGATCACGCCTGGAAGATCTTGAAGTTATCATGGAAGAAAGAACTGATACAACGCAGTTAACAAAATTGGAATGTATCTGCTATAGGATAATGGTTACTCAATAAGCATACAAGCAAGATAAATTAGTGCTCTTGATTTTCAACAAATGTAATCGTGAAGCTCTGAAACAGACCTAATAAAAAAGGGTAAAAATGAAGGCATCACCATAGCCATAGCAGGCAAAATATATATATGCTCGATACTAAGAATATATTTACAGGGACACTCAATAACAGCTGTTGACACGAATCAGTTCAACAGACATAAGTTTCCTTAGTAAGAATGATACAGGATGGCCAAACATCAAGACACAGTCCAGAAATATCGTTGAGTGGCAGACAAGACTTACCATTTCTCAGCTATAATAGTTCAATTGTGCAACTCGTCGTTGAAAGGATACAACTGCAACTTATCAGTCCTCAGATAGAGAGTAAGATGTCTTAAATATTGTGGAACTGATTCATTTGGAAAGCCTACATTAAATGTCCCTGTAAACCTTTTTATAGTAACAAGCTTAACTCTTCAAACTTTTCTAGTTACTTTGACTATAAAGAGGCCTTCACCATCACGACTAAAAGACATGGCCTGTTTCAGAATTCCCCAACATATTTGTTCAGAATCCGGAGAAAAACGCAACCTTTCATGTGTGCTTGCATATCATCTATGGCAGCTAGTATTCAATTTTTCAGAAGTGTTGTATTAATCATTCCTTCCATGACAACTCATATTTACTAAGAACGTTTCCTGTACAATTTACCAATATCATCAATTTCAAATATTAAAACAATATCTGTTCCATAGTGTGAGCCGTCACTGTTTTCTATCAATTTGGCGAGCCCCATTCCAAGGATAACAGATTCTTGACTTTTTTTCTGTGTCTCGAATTCTGTCTAATTGCCCTGTCGTGCAGTTTTAACAAACATTTAGCATGGTATCTGCTCCTGAAATATTAATCTACAGCCTTGAGTCTTGCTAAAAGAACAATGGTAAGTAGTTCAAGTGACAGCCACATACTCTATTGTCGATCATAATTGTCGAGGCTTCATGATGATAGTCAGATACCTCATCACAAAGAAAGAAAAAAATCCCTGCAATCATATTGTTCTTGTTAATTCATTACAACCGTGGCTGGTTATTTTACTGATATTTTTAATCCGTGACTCATCTTAGATTTTTTTCGTTTTTCATGACAAAATGTATTTTGATCTAAGATTTGCTTTGACAGGATAAGTACTTTTTCCTTGTGATTCTCTCATTACATTGCCTTCATCAACTTGGAACAGTTGTATGTTTACAGAAAATAACTGATTACCAGCTCAAATGTCTATGTCTGGTCTTTTTATATTTGATTGATAAATAAAAGCAACAGTAGTATACCGCTGTTCAAAACTCATAAATCCATGGACAAAAAACAAAATCGGGATAACAAACTAAAACCGAGGGAAACGCATTAAATATAAGAGGAGAACAACGACATAACACTAAAATGTAACACATATAGACAAAATCCCACGAGAATAACAAATATAACATATATAACATCAAAACCAAATACATGAATTTGGGATAGACAAGTACCGTGACACGTCTTATCGCAATGTGAATTTACACTCAAAAATGGTGGCCAATTTGGAAACGTTAAAAATTGACATTGTAAATCCTCATGTGTTCTCTCTTGGCGTTACGGGATTCTTTCCAGTCTATTTATTATATTTTCAGCTCCATTGACTTAATACCTACGTATAATTTTTTTTAACATACAGTGGTCATAACTTATATTGTATATACGCATTTTTTGGTGGCAAAAAAGTAACTAAGCCCTACATGCTAAACTGCAATTAAGAATTTACGCATATTTTTTAAAATACATTTATTAGTTAACATATGCATGCCTTAGTTCAGCTCTTGATGAATATATCCTATATGAATAGCAACAGTCATATAAATAAATGAAATAAAAACTAGTTGTAAATGCATAAAAAACTTAGTATTAATTCCAAAAAAGTAATTTAGGATAGCGAATAAGGATATATTTGAAATTTACGTTTCCAAATTGGCCACCATTAAAGATGGCCACCTAATACTGCAATAGTCCTCAGTTGATATCCTTTGTCATAAGATATACGAAAGTTTATCAAAATTGGTAAAATAATATATTTTTCATATTTTTTTTAATAATTTTTATAAATTTTTTGGACATGATTTCAAAATTGCCGCCCAGAGCCGCCATTTTGATTTTCTGAATTGAGTCCATAGCTATAAATGTTAGTTATGACCTCAACTAACACTCTGCTAAATTTTATGCTTTTACCACAATCTGAGCAATTGTTTCACAAATCGACTGGACTAATTATAAGATAAGCGTTGATAGTCCAATTAATATTTAATGTATGAATAATTTCGTTTCTTAACCTTCAAATTCAACAGCGAAGTTTAATTCGAAACCCTGTTGGTGCTCACTCATCTTTGCATCACGAGATTGTTCACTATAAGGTATCACTTTGTGTCATATAACTATAAATAATTTAATATTGGTTGTCTCACGTCTGCTATTGGCTTTGTGTATTTTGTCAATCAGCTCATAGCAATAGACATAATTTTGTCATGTCATCGTGACGTTATCAACGTAGTTGTAATGATGTAGTCCTTAAAAATGGAATTAAAGATAAATTATTAGGAAAATCTGTAATTCTTTTTTCAATATATTCGTAATAACATAAAAAATAGTGGTGAACACTATTTAAAAACGACATCTAAAAATGAAAAAAGCAACATTTTTAGATTGTAATTACCTTCGTCACAAAGATCTCTCTCTCTCAAACACCCAAGCATAACTAATACTGCACGTCATACCCTTTAAAAAATATATTGTTTTTAATAAGACGTTAAGAAACATTTCTGAAATGGTTATAGTGCTTTTACATATTAACAACCAACACACATTACCGCTTGACCCGAGAATCTGCGCTGGTTGAATTTGTGATGTCATGCATACAACATTCACTTTTCCCTTGTGGCGTCAGATATTTTCTATTATGACGTCAAAATTGTACAGAACCTTTAAAATGTCCAGTAATGGCGGACTATCAGCGATAAAGTGTTTTAACCCACACATCCATACATTTTTCATAGATGAACATCTAAAAGTAATATTCAGTATTTACGGTCATCTATACGTGTCAATATTATTAAGGATTCTTTCATGTTAGCAAGTTTGTTGTTGATTACAAACACGTGTTCATATGCATCATAGTCATATTCCTCGATAAATACATCGTAGTTGCAAGTCTTTTATCAATATTAGTTTTTAACTTATTTTATTTTAGGATGTGGAAAAACCATATATACGGGCACTTTTTTTCGACAAATAGATTTCACTCAAAAGAATTTCAGTACAGAACCAGACATGTTTAATTGCTTCCAACATTGTCAAAAGGTTTTTTTTAGTCACAATTATATTGGATTTCAACGAAACAAATGTTTATGTTTTTATACTGTTGATATAGAAATAGAGTCATGTGACAACAATGACGTCACAGTATGCGGGGATAATCAGAACTTCATCTGTGGAGATCAGGATAATGTTACTGTGATATATGAGATAAAAAGTATGTGCAGTTTAGTGAAATGTTGTTTTCTGCATACATTGATCGCCAAACACACGTTTAGTATCTTTGATTTTTAATTAATATTTTATTCATTTACCAAAATAAATAAATTCAATTATACACGAAGCAGTGATTGTGGGAGAATAGTTCATATAACCGACATTTGTTTTTGTAAACTGCGACATCATATGGTGTTCACATTTCTGTAAGCCTTACGTACGCATGTTATGTCTATAGAAATCTAAAAGACAGACAAATTAAAGTTGAAAATACTACCATGACTCAAGTTTGGAAATTAACATTTAACTTCAGATTGAAAATAGTTAAGTTCAGTGAGGATTAAATAACAAAAAGGCTCAATAGTTACTGAAAAAAATAGCGTATATATTGTATGGTTTCATTTCATTTATTATCTGGTACTACAAACAAAACATATAAAATGAATAATAGTTTGTGTTTCCAAAATATATTTGTTCCCAAATATTTGTTTCCAAAATAAACAAGAACTGTAAATAAGATATGTCGCAATAGACATGATAAAGTAAAAAATAATTGTTAATATCCAATGCTGGATATTGCTATTATGGGAGATACACAATGACAAAAGAATAGCGTGTATTGTACAAATTTCATTAATGTTATCTAGATCTGGATATGGTTTCGAAAAATGACACTGGTGAATGTGGAATAGTCCATATAAATGACAACCAGACAACATTTAGTAGTATGGAATGTTGGAACAACGCATCAATATTGTGCTCAGGTGAGTGAATATTTTTTCTTGTAATGAATTACAACATTTTAATAGAAAAACCAAGATATCATTAGTTATTGATGCATAATCAAGACTTTACAGCAGGAATCAACAGCCAAGTAGCGAACACTGTTGCGTTGTCAAGAATTATCGTTAATATGCTCTTATAGTTAACCCAAAACTATATTTATCGGTATTTTTGGCAAAACCTTTAGGAATTGCGAATTCTCAATGCTCTTCCACTTGAAATTTTAATTGTTTTTTCAACATTTTTGATTTGAGAGTCACTGGTGAGTCTTTTAAAGAAGAAACTAACGTTTAACGTACACAACTTAAATCCAGGTCTCTATGATGAGTTTATTGTCAACTATTGTGTTGATGCGACTGCTGGTGGATGTCTCCTACCCGAGGGTATCACAGTCTGTTTGTGTTGACATGAATTATCATTGATACGGCCACATACCATTACCACAGAAATAGATAACCTAATCTATATTGGGCAAAAGTTTTCGGGATTTTTGTTCCCTAATGCTCTTTAAGTCGTGCATTGTTTAGCCTTTTCAATATTGTTGATTTAAGCATTACAAATGAGTCCTTTGTAGACGTACCAATTGTCAATCCTGGTATTTCTGATGGGTTCATGTACAACCACTATGTCGATGCAACTGTTAGTGGAGGGCTTCTTCGCGAGGATATCACAAGCCTTTGTCAGTAGTCAGCACTTCGGTGCTGATATGAATTTTCATTGATATGGTCATCATGATAGATTAATTGTTCACAAATCTGTAAGGCATTTCTACACCTGGAATAGATAGACCGTAGCTATATCTTAGAAAACGTTTTGGACTTCGGGATACTCAATGCTCTTCAACTTCGTACTTATATGGCCTTTTTATTATTTTTTAAATCGAGCGAAGCTGATGAGTCTTTTATTGACTAAATGAGCGTTTGGCGTAAAAAATGTTAAACCTGGTATCTTTGATTACATTAGTTAATTTAGATCTTAAGATTACAGAACAGTCGTCGCATCCGTAACTTTACAAAATATTTTTATTGTAACATTTGTGTTGATTAACTTGACAGGGGCTACAGGCATAACATGAGACGCATATCGGGTCGATGTATCCATGGTCGCTCATTTGGGAGTTAATTTAATTTACTCAGTATTAGTTCGTGAACTTGATATTATCTTCTAAATTTGATGATATTTGAACATCAATAATCTTATCTAGCTAGATTGAATATAAGAAAAGCATACAGAATCAGTACTGTCCCAATCATTTCTTTACTTACTTTTGAATGATGTGAATATAGGCAAATTTATGTAAACGTAAATGTCATATTGACTGAACGGATTCGTTAACCAAAATCATGGTCTTCAAAGCCCTTGATCGCCCTCTTTCCATAAGAAATATTGAATTAGACTGTCAAACATCGACAACCCTAAGTCCCATAGAGCACGCAAATATGAAAAAAAAGAAACAAAAGGTACGAAAGGAAAATTCTATTCTTACAAGCCGAAGATAAATATACTTAGTCATAGACAATCTAGATGAAACATTAACATGACAATGCCAGGAGTTTAAACATTCTTTCAAGAATTGTCTCTTTATTTGCAAGTAAAACACAGACCAGACAGACACTTATTCATTATGTTGGTTCTTTGACAGACAATGAAACTTTAAAACCATATCCTAACAAAGCAGAAGATTGGGAACAAACTGTGAAATTTTGTCGAACGCAAGACGGATTTATTAGTTCTGTAGAGAACGTAGTTAATGGAAACTTAATCAACGTAACAGATGGAAAATATTGGGTGTCTGCAATTCGTGGTATAGCATATACAGCATTACAAGGTGAGAATGAACTCATTACATATCATAATATTATAAATGCATAGTTGTTGTTGTTTTCAATATTTTATAACTTCATTCTGAACAATTATAAAATATTTGCATTTTTTTATTAGTATTTTTAAAGGTATAAGAAGGCCATTAATATTCAAATACAAATGTTTGAGAGGAGTACATATATCTTCTGACTTTCAAATAAGGTTAATGAATAATTCTGATATGTCACTATTGAATCGAAATTGTCCTCGCTCATTCAGAGAGATTTAGACTTAAATGCATTGGTCTTTACTTCTTCATTTCGACAACAACTGAGCAAAGACTCTTTTATATTTTTTACAGAAAAATTGTGCACCTGGTACCTGCAAATGTCAGTGTACAATTTTACAAGACTTAAAACTTAGCAAGTTAGAGCACAGAGATTAATTAAATGAACTTAGCGTTATGAGAATAATAGTGTATCTCTACAGATGTACTATATTTTACATGTATACTTCAATATGTAATTATATTGTTACGATAATCCGAAAGTATATGCATGTAGAAATATTAGCGCCGTGTATATATTTAAAATAATTCATTGAAATGCTAAATATCCATACATATCAACGGCTATATATCAGATAAACACTAAATTTAAAGATTGACTGTTAAGAAGTTATTATTCCGTACAAGTATGAAATAGTGCAATTTATTAACACATTAATAGTTGAGTGACCCATCTCATTGACGGTTTCCAGATCTGTTTTTTTTTATGAGTTTGTTTTTTAGTTCTTTTGTTGGAATGCTGTATTTTTGGCATATAACCATATTTTTCTAAAATCTTTTATTTCTATAAAATTGATAGACTTATTCCCTCAATACGTCAGGCTGTTAATGTACTATGACAGTTCAAATCTATTAGATCATATGTTTCTACTACGCATTTAAACTGTGCAACAATATTAAACAATGATATTTGTTTATAAGTATAAAAGCGGGAGGTTTGGCTAGCCATAAAACCAGGTTCAACCCTACATTTTTATCTTAAAATGTTCCTGCAGTTTTAGTTTGTAACTCGGATTTGTTTTTTTCTCAATCGATAAATGAATTTCGAACAGCGGTATACTACTGCCTTTATTTCGACCTAATCTAATGGTGTCCCAAGTAATTAAATCTTTTTATATTCATATAACATCAACATGGAACGAAACGGCGAATTTCAATTAGACTATGTCAGATGATACTTTCATTAATGGTTTGAATGTCAGAAAAAATGAAAAAAAAGGATAATTATTTTAAAATGAACTAGGCCCCTTTATGATATTTGTTTATACTGTTTGACTGCAGTTGCGTGCATTCTTTGATTAAGTTTATGTCGCCTCCTTTTTTAACTCACCCCAACAATTACATTCTGATATATTTTGGTATATCCAATGAAAACTGTAAGATGATATCAGCTATTGTATCAACATGTAATATAAAAAAAAACAGAGACATAAATCCAAAGATAAAGGCAACAGTACTATATCGCTGTTTCATGAATCAAATAAACCAGAATTAAAAACTAAAACTTTAACGAGTGAAACACATCAAATTTAAGAGGAAAAAACCGGAACAACACTGAACTGCAAAAAAAAGATAACAAATAAAAACCTCCAACAAAGGTAGAAACGGACTTTGATAACAACTGCATTCGAATACACTAAGAGAAGGCTAGACAAAGGTGCACACAACTAAGTGACATATTGAATGCTCACTATTATACATAGGAACTAGATCAGCAATACATATACATTATTCCCTTTTATAAAAATAAAAAGCAAAGAAATAGTTGTTCAACGTTATATTTATGACATAAACAATGATTATAGGACTAATACCTGCGCATTTTTATCGATTTTGTTTAAGATAAAATAGTTAAATGTAAAACCGTTAGCATAAAGAATAACCAGATAACATTTAGAAGTATGGAATGTTCAAACAAGGCATCAATATTATGCTCAGGTAAGTAAAAATTATTACGGTAATTTCATTCTCATCACCAAATTTGTCAAATAGTTTAGACACCATTAATACGAGTATACAGCTAATTTGTAGGATACTATTAATCAATATGTCAAGTATTATCGTGTGATAAATATACAGTACTTCATGTTAATCGGCCGGGCATGCGGGTTGTCGGTTGAACCGAACAGTGTCTGAGCAATAACTTCATAACAGATCTACCGATACTTTTAAAAATATAGTTGTTAAATAGTCATTGGATATGTTCATTTCGCCATTCTGGAGTTATTGTTCTTGGTTACCTTCAAATTTCTACGTCATGTCGGTTCCTTGCACAAAATTTGCAATCGTTCCATAATGCTTTTCATATTCATATTTCTATATGTTTTATGGATAACAAAATCGTAAGGTAAAACCTAAGAAATAACGATACAATTACAAAACCTTTCCATCTACGCGTGAATGGGGTTCAGTACCGAAAATGAAGGGGTCCAATAAAAGAAATATGAAGCTGCTTTCATTATATCCGCCAGATGACACGTATGTACAATTTTCAGCCTTGGGAAGGTAACTTTAAAATGTTTACTTTCAGATTAAATTCCTTATTTAGCTCTATTATTTGAAAATATAGCTCAACATGCAGACTTCTTATACGTCCAGGTATTTCACATCTAATTTTTTTATGGAAATATTCTTTATAAAGCACAAAAATGTCAGTATTTGCCTCAAAACCTTTAAATAGACTTATTAAGAAGGGCTATAGTTACGATACTGTTGTCAGGTCATTAAAGATTGCATATTTTGGCGTTAATATTGATGCACTTATAGGGTCTTTGCATCGGAACTAAACACATTTATTCAAAAACCAGTTGTTGGCATGACACGGGTTGTGTTCTTCTCATATATGTTATGATGGTATGATACTAAACCCCTAACGGGAAGGATTTTGCCTGATATTGTTATGATGAAGACATAATTTTTCAATCAGTGTAATTGAAGTCTGGAGCTGGCATGTCAGTTAACTGCTAGTAGTCTGTTGTTAAAAATGTATTATTGTCATTTTGTTTATTTTCTTTGGTTATATCTTCTGACATCATACTCGGACTTCTTTTGAATTGAATTTTAATGTGCGTATTGTTATGCGTTTACTTTTCTACATTGGCTAGAGGTATAGGGGGAGGGTTGAGATCTCACGAACATGTTTAACCCCGCCGCATGTTTGCACCTGTCCCAAGTCAGGAGCCTCTGGCCTTTGTTATTCTTGTATTAATTTTAATTTTAGTTTCTTGTGTACAATTTGGAGTTTAATATGGCGTTTATTATCACTGAACTAGTATATATTTGTTAAGGGGCCAGCGGAAGGACGCCTCCGGGTGCGGGAATTTCTCGCTACATTGAAGACCTGTTGGTGACCTTCTGTTGTTGTCTTATCTATGGTCGGGTTGTTGTCTCTATGACACATTACCCATTTCCAGTATCAATTTTATTTAAAATAATAATTGTTTGTCAGTCATCAGCTCTTATTTATGATGACTTATGAATAAGTACCTGTTTTCCGTACTATTTTCATTGATATTCATTCATCTACTTCAGAGTTTTACATAGAACATAACATGGTCGCTAATTGTACCTTTTTCGTCTGCAATTAGTATCATTTTCTTTTTTTTATTCCATCATTGCTTAATTATTGGTATAATTAATAGTTAATAGTAAATGCCGAACAATTTTTGATCAATCTTTTAATTGAATCATTGTAATACTAGTGTAAGCATAGACAATCGAAACTGTAAATTGTAGATTTTGCAGTAAATCTCACATCGTTTTGACACTACAAGTTAAGTGCCTTTAAAAAATATTTCTAAACTAATTTTTATTGTAGAAAATAATCTGTTAAAATAACGCGAACACAAAATGTCAGATCAATTCAGAGCGTAGTCAAAATCAAGAACATGGAAATAGCATGGAGCGACAAACCTTTGTACGGAAATCGAGGAAGATCATTGAAAGGATATTTGTAAAACTGTGACAGTCTAAAATTGACAATTTCATGATAATATGATAGGGTATTTACAATTTGATTGCTGGGTACTCATTTTACTTATCTGTACGCTCGATCACAAAATGTGTACATGCCCACCATGCCAGAACACATGTGATCATCAACTGTCTTTGGTGGCGTCCGTATTGATAACAATTTAGTTTTGTTTGTAGTGTTTTTAGACTTACGTTTGCCGTTTCGTCATGCTTAGCTTTGCCTATGGTACTGGGCTTTTCTCCGATTTTTTTATTCCATCATTTATATGAGTTTGGTTGATTTTAATTTCAGACTATGCAGGGAATCGTCAATATTTTCATAGATTTTAATAGTTCTTATTCAATATTTGACAGAAAATGGAACTTTCAATGTCTATCCTACCGTGAGAAGAAATTTTGAGCAAGCTGTGCAATTTTGCCAAAACCAAGACGCGTTGATCAGTTCTGTAAAGGATGCAAAGAATGAATACTTACTAAACTTACCAGATGGAACATACTGGGTTTCTGTGATTCGTGATTCACCTGTACAAGGTAAAATAGATATAATATAAAGTATGACAAATTTCTAATAAACATGTATTACCATTGGACTATTAATAAAACAACTCTTAATTAGTCTATTTTATGAGGAATCATATCTTATATTATGGGCAGATTAATGCCTAAAATATTGTGTTTATAAAAAAAACCCAAAGATATAAACTATATGTATCTTTTGACAATCCGAAACTGTTTGATTTAGTTTCAGCTAAATATATGCCATTCGATGCCAAATTAATCCTGTTTTTTTAACTGTTATCATTGTATCGAAATTGTCTTCAATAGCAATATTGTAGCAGTAGACCATACTATAGAAAAATTCAAGTATATTACAAAAAGGAGGCGAACGATACCAAAGGGATATTCAAACTCGTGCTTCAAAACAAACTGACAATGACATGGGACAACATATAAAACAACTAACACACAAACAGCAGTACATAGAACAATAATTACTGAATAACGTGAACCCCAACCGAAACCTTAGAAATATAAGGTACTCCGAAAAGACAAAAGTACGCAGATCCTTCATTTTTAATGAAATATTATGGTTACGACAATTGGAACCTATCCTTTATCATCTGTGACAGATATTCTATAACCAATTCGTGATGGCAATCGTAAATATTTTGAATAAATGATTTCAACTGCATCAATTGGAAATCTTGGTTTTATATCTTCCTTGTTAGCAGTAACCTCCGTTTAGGAAATCTCGATAATTATTGCATGCTCTGAAATATCGTATCAATTGGGAGATATATTCTCCATATATATGTACCATGTTTACGGGAGTTGCTGAAATATTGCTACATAAAAATGGAAAAGTTTACAATTGGAGAGTTGACACAGTGTCTTTTCTTTAAAAATTTTGTTCTTTGCTTTACCACTTACGAAATGTAAGTAAAGATATGAGGACGACTTTACTGTATAAATTCCTTCACGATATAGATTCAAACAAAACACATGATTTTATTACTGAAACATATGGAGATTTGCACTCATACCACTTGTATCTATATACACTGTTTTTTTTTATCAAATTACTCACTGTATTACAGCTTTTGGCAATGACTTCTGTGTGGCGGCCTTCATTGAAAATGGCTGGCAAATGATACCTTTAGTTGAATCATGTGATGTTAAACTCCCCGTTACATGTAGAGTTGGAAGCGATGATAGTTTGGGTTACGGAACTTCAACAGAGAAATGTGACACCATAAAAAATAAGGAAAACGTTTCAGGTAATGATCAAATAAACTAAATAAAAAACTAATATTGATTACAAAATATAAGCAATTCGAATGTAAAACATTTCCTTGTTTTAAGTTTTTAGAAGTATGGGAAACGTATACATACATATGTTATCATTTGTGTTGATAATTACTAGCAAGTTAAGTCGAACAAATGTGCCGTAAAGAAATCATGAAATGCATTTTTGATTTATTTTTAAAGTCCAATTATACATTTTTCTAGCATTAATATTAGACGCTCTCTGTTTGTGTCTGGTTTAAAGGCAATTTTACCGACATTTGCAAAATAATTAACACACCAAACAGATTAGTGAAGTTTCACAAATGTTTTCACACGATATTCAGATTTTTGAGAGCCAGTTTTTATTTATTTTTTATTTTGCTGGTGGTGGTGGTGGTGGTGGTGGTGGTGGTGGGGGTAATAAGAATGAATTCAGATCGCCTACAATTTCCAAATTATTGACTAAAAACCACAAAATGTAAAATTAATAGGTTGTCAAATCCTAAATCCTCATTTTCTCGTTCGATTATCTTAAAAATAATTACCGGACGTATATATGTATGTATTTGCAATATAACAGTGAATTATTAAATTGCATGCCAACTTTGATTCCAATTTTATGCGTTATTCAAATCATTTCAGTCCTCTCTCAATCGCTGACGCAACAAAATCTGATAATTATAATTGCCATTGGAAGTACTGGATTCCTTTGTTTGGTTTTAGTTGTTATGTAAGTATGTCTATCATTATGTTGTTATACCACCCATCTACTGTCCCCTTGTCTCCACGCACACCAATTTCTGAAGATGGTATTGCGTATTGCAGATGTATGCCTTTCCGTCCTTGTCCGTGCCCTTTTCAGTATCATATTTGCATCAAACTAGACAGAATTTATCTTGTGATGGTAACAGTATCTGCATGACAACGGATGAAATTTTCCACTCATGATTTAATTTCTTCGTCTAAATGATTTTAAGGGATTATCTTATTTATATTTAATGCAGTTTCTTTTCCTAAACGCCAGATTAGAATTAAATGAAACTTTACCAGAATCTTTACCATTTAATGCAGTTGTACACCTTTTATATTGTTTTTGGTCAGAATTTCGTAAATTATGTTATGTAAATATGTTACGGTTTACCTTGAAATCCCTTCACTTGCCATTAACTTAGGTAGAAGAGTGGTATTATTTTGTAGGGTTTGGTGGGGCGCATTGCGTTTGCGCCATTTAAAAAAATCCCTTTGCGCACCAAGATTATATTTTATTTGCGCCATTTTACAGGTAAAACGGGTAAGATATAACGAAAAGGTTAAATATTATTTGCTCTTTAAAGTTTGTCTACAGTAGTCCCCCTGGATAATTAAGTGAGTTCATTATCTTTTCTGATACGAAACTGAGAGTCACTTAGGTGAATTATGTGTAGTGATTACAAATTTGAGCTATCAAGATAGTCAATTCAGAGACAAACAGAGGAATTAAATCTGTGATGTGTGATGACCCACATAAGGGTTTTCACATGTTCTGAAAAATGGAGACAAGTCATTTAGGTGTACAAAAAAAATAAGTTTGAAAAGGCAGATTAACTACTGATATAGACTACAGTTCGACAATGAGAGACAAACAAAAGTACTATCTTTTGAATAAATATGGTATTATATGAACATACGAGGCGAAATTTCAAGACATGAACACATGAGGACCGTCGCTAAGAAGTTTTGTAACAGAACAGACTTATAAATTTACTATAGCGTTAAGTGCTTAGAACTTAGGTTTATGTCTTATAATCACTTGATTTATAACAGAACTGGGTTTTAACATAGCTCTTGAGGTTTTATGATGACTGATTTATGAGGAAAGTGTTTAATTATGCAAATTTAAAAGTCATTTTGTTATACTGTTCACCTGTATTTACCTGTAAAATTGGCGCACATGAAAGTTTTCAGTTTTGTTCCATACGAAATATTGTTTTTTTGCGCAACAAAATTATTTTTAACGCAAAAGCAAATGCACCGGTTTGGTGGGAGAACAAAAATGTAGTAGTGCAGTTACAATTTTTCTCAATCACTTTTTTTTTGCAACTTTCACATTGCCCTTCGTAAACATACTGAAGAATACAATTGCCAAGAAAATGTCTTTCTTTTATCGTATCTGTTTAAATACAGAAAACAGAAATAAATAACAAATAGAGTACTAAACACAAAAGATCTGCAAAGAAAAAAAACGTTCATAATAGGACTCGAAAATATAGAAAATAAGGAAACCCTGAACATATTACAAAGATTGTTCAACAGAAACCACACACGAACCGGTTGTGAGTACTGTTGACTTAAAGGGGTAACTGTTCTTATCCTACTAGCGTTATCCGTCGTGCTAAGTATTGTAACTTTAAATTTATTGATATATTTTACTCGGTGAAATCATAATCGAGATAAGATCACGGGACTGTGCATGTGACTACTCGATTTAACATATAAATGGTATTTATATTTAATAATGGTTATCCAGAACATAACGACATTGTCTGTACGTTAAACAATATTCTTAAACATGCACAATAGATATTTGTTTAAATAATCTACTATTTATTTGTGTTATCATATTATCACGCTTTGCAAAGCAGGAATACTAATCATGCATACACCCCTCCACCGCCATCCAAATAAATAGTCTTGATAAAAATAAGCGAAAATATATGAAAAAAGTATTTGATGAGACTAATACAGAAGTTGTAAATTTTTCAATTGTAGTGTTCTGATTTTTAAGTGCAGGAATGTGAAGAATAAAAACTACTCAGGTGAGAGGTTATTTTCATGAATACAAAGGGGTGTTATAAAATATACGAGAATGATATATTATCAACGACGAGAATAACCAAAAGACATTGGAAGGGCAACATACAGTCTATTACAATACATATATGTCTGTATATAAAGACAACATCATTGGCTTTTAAATATTCTGCTATGAGCTTTCCCGATTACGATAAATCCAAGTAAGCACCTCGGAAGCATGAAAGCATAATGTGTTGTTTTGATTTTTTTCAATGTCTAGATTACCCGAGAAGAACATAATTGTTATGCTAATCATAATGTTCATATGGAAGTAAAATAACAAAACAAACAAAAACGAACTTCAAGGAAAATGTAAAACGACTTTGAGAAACCAAGATTACCACTATTTCTAAAAAAGAAAATGGTAATGCAGGTATACAATTTTGTTTCAGGTAATCCTCAACATTCGAATCAAGACAGGTAAGTTTTTAATGCATTGTCTTATGTAGATAATGGAGGGATTGACCCTGGTTTTATAGCTGTCTAAACCTCTCACTTGTATGACAGTTTCATCAAATAATACCAAACTCACAAATCGTTGATAATCAGGCAACACCATGGCAAAAATACGAAAAACGACGAGATGACAAATAACAGCATTATACACACAACATAGTAAACTAAAAACTGAACAAGGCCAACCCCTAAATAACCGGGACTGATCTCCGATACAGTGATGTAAATAAACTTGAGATCAATATACCTCAGGATTCAAGCTATGAAGAGATACGGGCGTAAGAGAAGCGGTTCATGTTGCTCAGTCTTTAGTATTCTGTTGTGTTTTGTGTATTTTAATTGTTCGTCTATTGGTGTTTCTCTATTTTAGCCATGGAGTTGTCTGTTTATTTTCGACGTACAAGTTTGAGTTTGAATGTCCCTCTGGTATCTTTCGTTACTCTTAATTCCAATAATTTATTTTTCGAAAGTTCCTGACCGAGCATGTCCATGAACAAGGTATGACTAATAACATTTGAGTTCGTTTAACATACACATAACAATCAATAATAGAGCAAAACACAGTCCAAACCCGCATTATTCAAAAAGATTGTAGTACATATACATCTTCTCACTTTTTTGATTTTGTAGAAAAGATTCGAACACGCATGTTTATAACACGACACAAGGCAACGATGATGACGATTTATATTCAACAAGAAAAGGGATACATGTGCATACCATGACCCAAGACAAAGATTATGACGATGTGGTGGATCCAAATAGAATGGAGATGCGTGTTTATACCACGACCCAAGACAAAAATTATGACGACGTGGATCCAAAAAGAAAGGATATGCGTGTTTATACCACGAACCAAGCCAAAGATTATGACGATTTGGATCCAAATAGAAAGGAGATGCATGTTTGTACCACGACACATGCAAAAGATTATGACGATTTGGATCCAAATAGAAGGGAGATGCATGTTTATACCACTACACAAGACAAAGATTATGAAGATGTGGATCCAAATAGAAAGGAAATGCCTGTTTATACCACTACACAAGACAAAGATTATGACAATTTGGATCCAAATAGAATGGAGATGCATGTTTATACCACGACACATGAAAAGGATTATGACGATTTGGATCCAAATAGGAGGGAGATGCATGTTTTTACCACGAACCAAGCCAAAGAGTATGACGATGTGGTGGATCCAAATAGAATGGAGATGCGTGTTTATACCACGACCCAAGACAAAAATTATGACGACGTGGATCCAAAAAGAAAGGATATGCGTGTTTATACCACGAACCAAGCCAAAGATTATGACGATTTGGATCCAAATAGAAAGGAGATGCATGTTTGTACCACGACACATGCAAAAGATTATGACGATTTGGATCCAAATAGAAGGGAGATGCATGTTTATACCACTACACAAGACAAAGATTATGAAGATGTGGATCCAAATAGAAAGGAAATGCCTGTTTATACCACTACACAAGACAAAGATTATGACGATTTGGATCCAAATAGAATGGAGATGCATGTTTATACCACGACACATGAAAAGGATTATGACGATTTGGATCCAAATAGGAGGGAGATGCATGTTTATACCACGAACCAAGCCAAAGAGTATGACGATTTGGATCCAAATAGAAAGGAGATGTATGTTTATACCACGACTCATGAAAAAGATTATGACGATTTGGATCCAAATAGGAAAGAGATGCACGTGTATACCACGACACAAGACAATACTTCTGGGTATTATACGACGATACCTGAGAGAGTCACTTAGGTATAGAATTATGTGTAGTGATTACAAATTTGAGCTATCAAGATAGACATTGTCAATTCAGAGACACACAGAGGAATTAAATCTGTGATGTGTGATGACCCACATAAGGGTTTTCACATGTTCTGAAAAATGGAGACAAGTCATTTAGGTGTACAAAAAAATAAGTTTGAAAAGGCAGATTAACTACTGATATAGACTACAGTTCGACGATAGGAGACAGACAAAAGTACTATCTTTTGAATAAATATGGTATTATATGCACATACGAGGCGAAATTTCAAGACATGAACACATGAGGACCGTCGTTAAGAAGTTATGTGACAGAACAGACTTATACATTTACTTTCGAGTAAAGAGCTTAGAACTTAGGTTTATGTCTTAGAATCACTTGATTTATAACAGAACTGGATTTTAACAAAGTTTTAACATAACTCTTGTGGTTTTATGATGACTGATTTTTGAGGAAAATGTTTAATTATGCAAACAAAAACTGTCTTTATATTAAAAGTCAAATTTTTTTTGATACTGTTCACCTGTATTTACCTGTAATATTGGCGCATATGAAAGGTTTCAGTTTTGTTGCATACGAAATATTGTTTTTTGCGCAGCAAAATTATTTTTAAATCAAAAGCAAATGCACCGGTTTGGTGGGAGAACAAAAATATAGTGCAGTTACTATTTTTCTGAATCACTTTATTTTCGCAACTTTCACATTGCCCTTTCGAAACATACAGAAGTATACAATTGCCAAGAACATGTCTTTCTTTGATCTATCTGTTTAAATATATAAAAAAGAAATAAATAAAAAATAGAGTACTAAACACAAAAGGTCTGCAAAGAAAAAAACTCGAAAACATAGAAAGTAAAGAAACCTTGAACGTAATACAAAGATTGGTCAACAGAAACCTCACACGAACCGGTTGTGAATACTGTTGATTTAAAAGGGTAACTGTTCTTATTCTACTAGCGTTACCCGTTGTGCTAAGTATTGTATCTTTAAATTTATTGATATAGTTTACTCAGTGAGATCATAATCGAGATAAGATCACGGGACTGTGCATGTGACTACTCGATTTAACATATAAATGGTGTTTATATTCAATAATGGTTATCCAGAACATGACGGCTTTGCCTTTACGTTAGACAATATTCTTTTTTTCTTTAATAAAATTGAGAAAGGAAATGGTGAATATGTCAAAGCGACAACCACCCGACCATAGAGCAAACAACAGCCGAAGGCAACCAATGGGTCTTCAATGTAGCGAGAATTCCCGCACCCGTAGGTGTCCTTCAGCTGGCCCCTAAAATATGCATAATAGTACAGTGATAATGGACGTCATACTAAACTCCGAATTATACACAAGAAACTAAAATTTAAAATCATACAAGACTAACAAAGGCCAGAGGCTCCTGACTTGGGACAGGCGCAAAATTGCGGCGGGGTTAAACATGTTTATGAGATCTCAACCCTCCCCCTATACCTCTAGCCAATGTAGAAAAGTAAAAGAATAACAATACGCACATTAAAATTCAGTTCAAGAGAAGTCCGAGTCTGATGTCAAAAGATGTAACAAAAGAAAATAAATAAAATGACAATAATACATAAATAACAACAGACTACTAGCAGTTAACTGACATGCCAGCTCCAGACCTCAATTAAACTGATTGAAAGATTATGTCTTCATCATATGAATATCAGGTACAATCCCTCCCGTTAGGGGTTTAGTATCATACTATCATAAAATATATGAGAAGAACATAACCCGTGTCATGCCAACAACTGTTTTTTTAGAAATAAATGTGTTTAGTTCCGATGCAAAGACCCTATCAGTGAATCAATGTTAAAGCCAAAATATGCAATCTTTAATGACCTGACAACAGTATCGTAACTATATCCCCTTTTAATAAGTCTATTTAAAGGTTTTGTTAGTTTCTGAGGAGAATACTGACATTTTTGTGCTTTATAAAGAATATTTCCATAAAATTTTGGATGTGAAATACCTGAACGTATAAGATGTCTGCATGTTGAGTTATATTTACGAATTATTTCCTTATACCGGTGATAAAATTTAGTAAATGTTTTGACCAGTTTGTGATATCGAAAACCCTGGTGTAATAATTTTTCAGTAATACATAAATTTCTCTCGCTAAAATCTAATACATTGTTACATACACGAGCGAATCGTACAAGTTGAGATATATAAACACCATAAGATGGTGACAAGGGAACGTCACCATCTAAAAATGGATAATTAACAATAGGAAATGAAAAATCATCTCTTTTATCATAAATTTTTGTATTAAGCTTCCCGTTTATGATATAGATATCAAGATCGAGGAAAGGGCAGTGGTCATTGTTATCAAACATGCACAATAGATATGTGTTTAATTAATCTACTATTCATTTGTGTTATCATATTATCACGCTTTGCAAAGCAGGAATACTAATCATGCATATGCCCCTCCACCGCCATCCAAATAAATAGTCTTGATATATATAAAAATAACCGAAAATAACTGAAAAACGTATTTGATGAGACTAATACAGAAGTTGTAAATTTTTCAATTGTAGAGTTCTGATTTTTAAGTGCAGAAATGTGAAGAATACAAAGTACTCAGGTGAGAGGTTATATTAATGAATACAAAGGGGTGTTATAAAATATACGAGAATGAGATATTATCAACGACGAGAATTACCAAAAGACATTGGAAGGGCAACATACAGTCTATTACAATACATATATGTCTGTATATAAAGACAACCTATTTATTTTATGTTCTTTTTTATTATATATAGCTGGTAAACTGTTTCGGTTCGTAAACATCATTGGCTTTTAAATATTCTGCTATGAGCTTTCCCGATTACGATAAATCAAAGTAAGCACCTCGGAAGCATGAAAGCATAATGTGTTGTTTTGATTTTTTTCAATGTCTAGATTACCCGAGAAGAACATAATTGTTATGCAAATCATAATGTTCATATGGGAGTAAAGTAACAAAATAAAAAAACGAACTCCAAGGAAAATTTAAAACGCATATGAGAAATCAAGATTACCACTATTTCTAAACAAAAATGGCAATGCAGGTATACAATTTTGTTTCAGGTAATCCTCAACATTCGAAACACGACAGGTAAGTTTTAATTTAATAAAAACTTGTTTAGATCGAACGTTCGGTATATGTTTAAAAAAGGCAAAAAGTAAAATAACAAAAATACTGAACTCCTAGAAAAATTAAAAACGGAAAGTCCCTACAAACACTCAAACGCATGCATGATAACAACTGGCATAGTCCTGACTTAGCACAGGCATTGTCTTATGTAGAGAATGGTGGGATCGAACCCGGTTTTATAGCTGACTAAACGTCTCAATTGTATGACAGTTGCATCAAATAATACCAAACGCACAAATCGTTGATAATCAGGCAACACCATGGCAAAAAGACGAAGAACGACGAGAAGGCAAATAACACCATTATACACACAACATAGAAAACTAAAAACTGAAGGAAGCCAACCCCTAAATAACCTGATCTCCGATACAGTGATGTAAATAAACTTGAGATCAATATATCTCAGGATCAAAGTTATGAAGAGATACGCGCGTAAGAGAAGCGGTTCATGTTCATGATGTTGTTCAGTCTTTTGTGTTCTATTGTGTTTTGTGTACTTTAATTGTTCGTCTATTGGTGTTTCTCTATTTTAGCCATGGCGTTGTCTGTTTATTTTCGACGTACAAGTTTGAGTTTGAATGTCCCTCTGGTATCTTTCGTTACTCTTAATTTCAATTTTTTATTTTTCGAAAGTTCCTGACCGAGCATGTCCATGATCAAGGTATGACTAATAACCTTTGTGTTCGTTTATCATACACATACCAATCAATAATAGAGCATAACACAGTCCAAACCATTATTCAAAAAGATTGTAGTACATGTACATCTTCTCACTTATTTGATTTTGTAGGAAAGATTCGAACACGCATGTTTATAACATGACACAAGGCAACGATGATGACGATTTGAATCCAACAAGAAAAGAGATACATGTGCATACCACGACCCAAGACAAAGATTATGACGATGTGGATCCAAATAGCATGGAGATGCGTGTTTATACCACGACCAAAGACAATGATTATGACGATGTGGATCCAAATAGAATGGAGATGCGTAAGCGTGTTTATACCACGACCCAAGCCAAAGATTATGACCATTTGGATCCAAGTAGAAAGGAGATGCATGTTTATACCACGACACATGAAAAAGATTATGACGATCTGGATCCAAATAGAAAGGAGATGCATGTTTATGCCATGACCCAATCCAACGATTATGACGATTTGGATCCAAATAGAAAGGAAATGCATGTGTATACCACGACACACGAAAAAGATTATGACGATCTGGATCCAAATAGAAAGGGGATGCATGTTTATACCACGACACAAGACAAAGATTATGACGATTTGGATCCAAATAGAAAGGAGATGCATGTGTATACCACAACACAATCCAAAGATTATGACGATTTGGATCCAAAAAGAAAGGAGATGCATGTGTATACCACGACACATGAAAAAGATTATGACGATCTGGATCCAAATAGAAAGGAGATGCATGTTTATACCACGACACAAGGCAAAAATTATGAGGATTTGGATCCAAATAGGAAAGAGATGCACGTTTATACAACGACACAAGACAATACTTCTGGGTATTATACCACGATACATGCAGACAATACTTAATTTCAGCTTGTACTGTTGATTCGTCAATTTTCGTTGGTACCTATTCAAGGTGATCGAGGAAAGATTGTATTTTTGTGTATAATGTATTTTATGTCTTGCCTAATTTGTATAAAAGACTATATGAAACTGTCTTTCGATAATCATAAGTACTTATGGGTCACCTTTCCCCGCGATAATTGGTACTCCACAAGTAACAATGATTCGACAGTAATTGCAAATTTAATTGCTCTTTGTAAATACAGCTGTTTCTCAAACCACGCCTGGGGAGATATATAATATTCATAGATAACTTGATTTATTCACATACTGGTTCCCAGACATGATCTCTATGTTTCATCTCAAAGAGACATATCTTGGGACTGTTACCGGTATACAAATATATACTTTTGTGGTGAAAAATTCATTATGAAGTAAGCAAAAATTGAGGTAGGGGTTGTACATAATTTTAGTATAAGTTTAAACTCTGACAAGTTCATGGCATATACATTTTGAAAATATGCTGCACAGCGTTATGTTTTGACCTTTGAATAAAATAGTAATGCTACAACTTTGCGTTCTTGGATATTTTTTTCACGAAAATTCAAAGTAAAAGTGTCACAGTTTTAGCCGCAAAGGAAGTTCCTAAGGAAAGTTGCATTTTCTATAGTTACAGAAATGCATACTTAATTCGTGTCAGATTCTATGTATGTTGAAGCATTGGAATCGAAAGTACTTAAATTATGCACTTATGACTAAATCAATTTAGTCCTGCATGATAATAAAGGTAGTGGGCTTCAAATTTATAGAAAAAATTACGACATTTGATATGATGGTATTAAATTTATATTTATTCGCATTATTTATGCATAGCCTAGATATCATATTGAAATACAACGGTATTTCTAACGTACGTTTTTCGTTTTCTCCATCATACATGTAAGCAACATAAGACAGCACGTTGTATTAAGTATTTATGAAAAATATGAGCACATATACTAAAAAGGTTAAATAAAGAAAAACTTCATTCCACAAAACACTACACATAACACTTGATCATATCGAACAATATATAGCCGTTTGTTGCTAATGGCAAGCAGTCCTCTCTGTTTTTATGTATGGATAGTGTGTTTTGCGGTTAGGGCATCAGTCCGTACTTCCGTTTATCCGTTCGTTCGTCTCATATCATGGCAGTTAAACTATGGTCACATGAACTTGAAACTTAATTCACATGTTATTATTCACATGTTCATTATGATATGAATCTTCTTTAGAATATACTGGTAGGCCAAATAAGGGTTTAGACCCAGATTTAAAAAACAATGACATTCAACATGAAAATGTGAAACTGCGAGTGGATCATGGTGTTCTAGGGACAAGCATTCTTTTGTTGTTTTTTGTTTTCGTTGTAGGTAAATTCCGCGACATATAAGACGTTACCATGTCTATGAGGTTCAACGAATATCAAATAATGGATGCATAGTACAAAATAAAGAGCAAAAATAAATCAAGAATAGAAAAATATTGGGTGTTAACATATGAAGATATTTAAATAATTTGCAAATTAGATAAAGAATATTGAAAAATGGTATAGAAAATAAAAAGAATTAAGAAAGGAAGGACCATCTAACAAGAACATCAGAGCTTATACTATGGATGTTTTATTTTTCATTTTATTTTGTTGCTTTTACTCATTGTTGAAGGCCTTATACTTATCTTTAGCTGTTAAGTTCTGTGTTATTGGCCTTTTGTGAGCGTTTTTTATTCTCTCTACACAATTCGGGAAATAATGTCTGAATTACATGGTATAGATCTTAAATGAAATTAATTTAAACATGACCTCTTTTTGGGATGTCAAGAATTATCGTGCAGATCGCAGTAAGGTCGTAGTACAGTCGTGGTGAGGTCTTCATGATCGTGATAAGCGTGGCTAACTTTGAACATGTTCAAAACAATCGTGGTGCGGTCGTGGCGAAATCGGATCGTAGTAGAGACGTAGTTACATCGCAATAAGGTCGTGGTAAGATGACAAAGATTGCTGTACCATCGTAGCGACAGAGTAGCGAGACCCCGATTACGATCTCACAGCGACTTAACTACGTCCTCACTACGACCATCACGCGACCCAAACATGCTTCCACAACTATACCACGTTTATACCACGTTGTTTAAGACCATAGTATGTTTTAAGTACGCCCATGCCGTTCTCATGACGCTGTTTTTACGTTCATACTACGATCATGCTCATTGCCATTGTCATGTCAACATTTTGTTTGTCTATATATAATTTGAACCTCTTGTCCTTTATCTTCAACGGCTCAATCATTCTTGACACATCTGTGTTATCCCTACTATCGTTCACTTAAGCATCGTCATTTGATCTTGATGGAGCAGTAAGCAGTTGTGATTGGGGTTGAATTGGTCAATCCGACATCTCCACTGGATAAGGCCTAGATTCGTTACTATCAGATCTCCTTTGCCTCTACCATAACCCTTATATAGATTTTGGTGGCATGACTGCTTTGTTTTCCGAGAAACAGTATTCACATGGAACACGATGTTGACGTTATTGCCGGGAGCGTAATAGGATCGCGTTATGATCGTAGTATGGTTATGCTAAAATCGCAGTAAATGCGTTGTAAGATCATTTTGCAATCGGATACATCGTGTTATGGTCGTAGTGAGGACGTGATGACCGTAGAAATATCGTGATAATCGTAGTGAGGTCGCAGAATAAGCTTTGTTAGAGCGTGGTATAATCGTAGCGGGATCGTTGTTGAAGCGTGATATAGACGTAGTAGCAACGTGATTGAAACGTAAATTAACATGTTCATGTCGCTCAAATTGCGAGCTCACAATGATCTGAATTTATTTTAGATCGCAGTGAGGGTGATGCGATAATGGTCTAGTGGGACTGTATACTACTATCAACATGGTTTCAGTGCAATATAGTTCGCTCGGTTTCTGTAAATTCTGATTATGAAATTGCTTCAATCTCCGTATATTAGAACGACCATTTAATCCAAGGGAGAAAATGATTTATGTTAGGTTTTTTTTACAAAATGTTCTTATCCCCAATTTGATGAATAAAATATTGTGGTTAATTCTGCAAAATATAATTTGATTGATAGCGTCGAAATTTAAAAACAATACAATTCTGACTCAGCCTAAAAACAATAACCCGTCATGTACATGTAACAACTATTTCAATAAAACAATGTCCTTTCTGGTTTCAACTATTTAAGCTTTTCTTTAAAAGCATATTTTTAATATGACATATTTTCGTATCTCTATTCCTTTGACATGTTAGTAATAACGCTTTTATAGTAGGATGCCCAATCAACAAATTTGATCAATTTACCTTAAAGGAATAACACTTGGCTATATTCTATAGCATTTGAAAGAGGAGAGCAAGCCTCATCGAAATACTTTTGTCAACGTTGTCTGCCGTGGTCACGTTTTTTTTTTAAATCAGGGTCATAAAGTAAAGCAATAATTACAGAAAAATGCATAATCTCATTTATATAGCTTGTTTCTCCTACATATAGGCGTTGTAAGCAAAATAAAAACAACTAATTTATAGAAAAATATCTTTTGTATCTACATTTAGAACTTATTTTATATTTGTATCGCCAAATTTGACTTTAGATTCACTTTATTTGCATTAAGATATTTTTTGGATCTTGACCTTAATAATTTGTCGAAAACAAAATGTGATTTTTACGTCTTTTGATTGTAAGGTGTTCGTCAATTTCTAGGTAAATATCAAATTTCTGTTCTTGGGTGTGAAAGAGTATATATAAATGATTTGAGTCGAAACTTGTGTTTCATTAACGTCGAACTTGGTTGAATATAAAGTTTTGTGTATAGCTTTGCTTTACGGAAGTAAAAATTACTGCAAACAGAGAAAAAGAGGGGTTAAAGTTATGAAAACAAATTGCTATTAGAATCAGGGAAAATCCCGCCTATACAGATGACTAAATCAGTAACAATTTGCTATAATGTTTACAAGTATTCCAAAAATATAATAATAGTAGAGAGAGTTATGTACAGCACCGATGTATTTTATAAACAGTTGCTAACAAAAAAGGCGTGAGAAACAAAAACTTATAAATTGAAGACAAGCTGACAATAGCATGGCAAATATTCGAAAAAAACCCAAATAGACAATGATGATCTAATCTAGTATTACCTAACACGTTCTATGGTCTTCTGTAGTTTAAGACCACCAACCACGTCAAGGTCACAGACCATATGGCAGGATTTTTCTTCTTCTTACATATCTTTTCCCACTAGAAAGATTTTTACTATATTTTCCACGATTTCAAAATTGAGTTGATGTTTTATTTGTTGTTTAGAAAATATTATGGACTGCTTAATTGTCTTTCCTTTGCTTACAATGATTGATAAGGTACTAACAGTACATGAAATTTTATATGTATCATCATCTTCGTCGTCATCAATGTTTCTTACTTCAACCAAACGAGTTTTTACATTTTGACATATGTAATTCGTCTGACATGGGGATAAATCTTTACATAATAAATTTTTTTCGAAACAAATGCAACCCTTTGAAAACACAGATTTGCCCTTACAAGAACAAACTAAATCTTGCAAAAATTATTATGACATCTGACCTTCGGGATAGAAAGTAACAAGTCATTCTTATTTTCCCATCGAGAAAAGAGAAGAATGTTAGGGAAGTGTTGCTATATGGGAAGACATCAAACTTGTGTCTGGAGTGAAGCCATTATTACACGTACATTTTGTTTAAAAGTAGATTAACACAGAGCAAGTTTGACAAATGAGTCATTTTAATTGTAGCCAATTTTACCCATGATTTGTTTAGGTCACTATGATCTGTTTTGAGTTTTGACTTGAGATCCTACAACTTAAAAAAGAGATTAAGAGCTGCATCTAAAGATTCATCTAAATCAGTGACAAAACGAAAGTCCAATTGCAATAGTGGAAGGTCGTGGACCTCGGACCATCGCTAATTTGAACCCATGTGTCACAATTCAATTCGAAAGGTCTGACAAATCAGTCCTTTAATACTTTAAAAGTAGTGCGTTTACCGATCCCAGACAGGGATGACGATGTATCGCATTATGTAACGGCATTTGCAGCTGGTAGAATTTTACAGATGTCAGACTAGAGACTTTTACATATTTCGTGGACAGGTATACAGCAGCGCAAATCTTTTTAGCAAGTTATAGTGCCTGTTTGAAACCATATCTCGTTCGTTTGCTGCATGGAAGGGAAGTAATGAAAGCATAAGAACATCGGTATCTAGTGTCTTTATCTTTATCCTTCTCTTGATTCCTTTCACATCAAACTCTTTGAGTATCCACTTCATCGTGGGTACAAAATAATTCTTCAAATCTGAATACTACTCCTGAGCAGATTTAGGGTCAATGGAAGTGCAAGCTATACAAATGACTTCATCATGTGTAATAGTAGCTGTTTATCTACAACGATGGTGAACAATCAATCGCCTGTTTTTTTCTCATCGACTGTAAGTAAACTTTTTCCATTCAGGAATTTGACGACTTTCTATATATGAAACACTTTAACAGACGAACAATAACTTGATTCAGCTTTAAAAAAACTGCAGATGTGTCTGTAAGTGTAATATAGCAATAATGGTGGTACAATATATTGTAATCATCAGTACGAAGGTGTTATATGTCGGAAGCATAGGGCAATATGCTAAAATGTACATGATATTTCCGTGCTCCCATAGCAACGATAAAGGTTTTATTTGTGCTTATTCCTTGTACAAGCAATTCAGTAGAAGAACCTGACATGGAACATTGTATTTCGTTCCTTCTTCGTTATGGGTTAAATGATCACATTTTATCAGGAATGTGAATGTGTGCCATATTTCGGGTCTGAAACGTAACCAAAGAATTTCATTTATTATACATACAAAAATGACAAAACTATTAATTAAACAAAAAACAATTAAAGTTATAAAACCCAACAAAAAAATATTTCCTAAAACAAATCAACAAATCAACGATCTTCAAACATACTGGACTATTCAAAACATACAAATCGACCATAAAACAAGCAACAAATAGAAATGAAGTTAGTAGCAATTGTACTACTAATGACCTGACAGTGTAAGCTACAAAACGATTAACAGCACGAGATGAGGCGTGTTTTAAATGGCTATTTTCTTCACATCGATTAATATTACATGGAAGATATTTAGCACATATATGAACAATGTCTTATTGCTTTAATCAGAGTAAACACCCCGTGAAAGTAACGCGTAATGAATTGTCTTTCGTACAAAATGTGGTAAATTTCAGCTAAAAAATAGTATTATTGGACGAAAACCAACAAACGAGTTTGTTAAAATTGTGGTAAGTGGATCGAATTTAATTTCTTATCGTTTTCAAAATGGCTAACTAATTTATAAGAGATTATGGTTGTTATTGTAAGATGGTTTGGCTACAAAAATTTCAGGTTTGTCAATGTTATTTGGATATAGGAGATAGCTCAAATGACTCCCCGGCACGATGGAACTCCCAAAAATATAATCAACGGATAAGGAATATAGATAAAAAGTCACTTGTGAGAAACTTTTCTGAATATGCTAAAGTAGAGTAAAATTCTTCGCCTGCCACGCGAGCAAGTTGGTAAGCTCATTTTTGCGTACATTAAAATCCGTTTTCTTTTCTCACAGAATAGGTAATATTTAAAACTTGCAATCAAATCTATTCAAATTAAATTAAAAAACACATCATGCTGTTAGACAATAGAAATGCTTGACTCATTTATATTTCGAATTAAAATCAATGTTCAAACTTTAAAACTGCTGAAGTCTTGTTCAAAATATACGTATTTAACCATTAAATTACAAAAGCCTCCTTTTTTTTTATTCTAGAGCAGTCAAACTTGGTATCTTTTCATGCATTTGTTCTTTAAAGAGTTTAATTGTGCTCTTCATGTATAATTTAATCCGAGCGTAGAAAAATTAGTTTCAATTCGTTTTTCAAGGGCAATTTTAGCAAAGTCTGTACAGACTGCCCATTCAATTTATTTAATCTAAATTGAATTTTTTGCAAATTTGGTATTCTCCATTACATATATATTGTTTTATTGTATTAACAATTTTAATATGATAACTATCGAATAGTTTACTAAAAGAATATCTTTTCAATAACTGTTCTATCATTTATTAAGTTTCAAAGTGGTAAATTTCAAACAACTGTTTCTTTCAATGGTTTATCTTTGTTATGTTGATACAATAAACGCTCAAGTGTTTTAATATTGTTTTGTTTTTTATTTTACACAACTAAAAAAAAAAATTCAAACCAAAACAAATAGCAGATTGAAAAGCTCAAACACTCCAAACGAATGGAAAACAACTTCTGTTTGAGAGATTCAATTTTTTCATGCATACCTTTCCGTGGACTTTTCTATTTATATCTCTTTTGTAAATTTACAAGTTTAAGAATCAATATTGCTCTGGATCATTGAAAATAATTCAGCATTATCCTTTTACAATACACTAAGTTTGTTGACTGTGTTGAACGCATCTATTCCGTCGAAATGATACAACAAATACATGTTAGTCTACTTCAAATTATTTTTTTTTATATAAAAGTGACATGTGTTGGGGATAAGCTATTTCGGTACGGTCATAACTGACACGCACTATATGTATTAAGTCAAAACAATATCAGAGGAAATATATAACGTTGTTAGTGTTTTAATGCATTGTTGTCCATTTTTCAAATTCATTGACGCCATCACGAGTTGGTTGATACTTTGGGTCCATTAGATGACGACGGTTATGTCACTACTACACTTCCGTCCTATTTTTCTCGAATATGAAACATCAAATTAGACTGATCACAGAATTTGTACTTAGTACATTATCCACACGAAGGAGGAGGGTCTGCCTACCTTCTTAGGACCTGAGATCACCCTGCATGTTTGGTAAGCTCGTGATGTGTAGTCTTGTTTTTAAGGTCTTTCCTCTTCCCGAGGAAAGACCTTATTGTTTTTCTCATGTTTTTTTTCTTTTTTTTTTGTATCCAGCATTTGTTTGACATGACCTCCCCTCGTTTCTATTGGAGTTATCAAGACCAAAAATGGACCATCGGTAGACCTCATCATGAAGTACTACCAGATGAGGCTGTGTAGGATTTCATCATCCCCTTTAGGAAGTTATCTCCCTTTTATTGATTTTTTTCAACATAACCCCCCTCGTTGTTTTTAAAGATATCATGACCTTATCTAGACAATAGGTAGATCTCATCATGATGTATTACCATATGAGGCTGCGTAAGATTTCATCATCCCCTTTGACAGTTGAAAGAAGCAATTTCTTTTATTTGCATTTTTCTTTAAAAGTATTAGTGATAGAATCGATTTGATTATGTTTATAAACATAAACAATTAATTTGTAAATAAGCCTTACAAGGAGTTATTTCCCTTTAAAAATTATAAATATTTTTTGAAAAGTTATATTTCGAGAACCAGAAGCCATAGACACTTGGAACCTTCACCAATAATCTTTAATTTATGTGACCTTTAATATGCACCCAAGGTCAAAGGTCACCGAGTGCAAAAACAAATTACGCTGCAATTTAAAGCTTACATATTAAGGAAAACGATAAGACTTTGCTGCATACATACAGCGTATAAATTGTTCCTCTCGACGAGCTTTACATTTTATACAATTAAACCAAAAATGTCCAACCGTCTGTTTAAAAGTTACAACGGGATGATCTTTAAACGTATAGTATTGTGTGTATATCTTTTTAAAGGTATAGTAACAGATATCAACCTACTATAAACTGCAAAAATGATCAGTAAGTCAAGACCTTCAATTTGTGGTCCATATCAGGTCGTAATGAAATTTCACCTTGACCTTCACAGTATACAATGACCTTGACCTTATGATAGTTGAAAGGTCAAGTGGTCCTGAACTGAATGGTGATAGTCCCATGTCTCTACGACTTCTGGTTTTTAAGTTTGGTATTGCATCATATATTTGATGATTAATTGTGACCTTGGTGAACTTTGAAATTGTCCCAATTCTTTTTCTTTAATGTTGTCCTTTAACTGTAGATCATTTATCATTTAACAGATTTGTTATATCTATTGTCGTTATAGAGATAATGCAGTTTGAAGTTTTGCGAGCAGAGGCATGTATTTCTGAACCAACAAGAGCTTACCTCTTAAAATGTTTAAGAAATTGAAGAGGTCAACATAGTTATATGTTTGACCAAATACCAAAAACATTCCATGAAAAAAACACCAAAACATCAATTTGAAATTTTCATGTTTTGCATTGACTCTGTAAGTTTCATAACTTCTATTTATATCGTTGGTTTTGCATAATTTTTGGCTCTTTGTCAAATGGGGTCATCTGATATATCAAATTGATGGTCTCGATAAACTCTACTTAAAATTGAACATTTGAAACCTTTTTTTCATCCCAGGTGGAAAGGTGTGGTCATTTAGAGCAAAAATTCAAATTTCTCAGATGGTAAGGATGTTGCATATCAAATGAAAGATCATAAAACGTACATTTCACATTTCAAATTGCCTTCCCTTGAAAATTGGTAGGATTTGGTCATTGAGTGCAAACAATAAATTTTCTTTTACGATAGGGTTGTTGTATATCGAATGAAAGGTCATGATGTGTACACTCTAGAACATGGCGTTGTGGCATATTAAATTAAAGCTCATCTACTCTATATTACATATATCATACTTCCGATCTCAAAAATGTAGGCGGATGAGGTCATTAAGTGTAAAAAGCCAAAAATTTCAGAAGGTATGCTTGTCGTATATCAAACGAAAGGTCGTACAAAGAACATTACGAAAACATCACTTTTACAGGAAAGACCTTTCAATTGTTTTACAAACAATTGAGATACTAGTCTATGATGTGTTTTTCATCTTTCCTTTTGGTACTTTGGTTTTTTATTTCGTTTTGTCTTTTTGCTATGACATTGCTGGTTTGTTTTATAGTTTGAATAAAATTGAGAAAGGAAATGGTGAATATGTCAAAGCGACAACCACCCGACCATAGAGCAAACAACAGCCGAAGGCAACCAATGGGTCTTCAATGTAGCGAGAATTCCCGCACCCGTAGGTGTCCTTCAGCTGGCCCCTAAAATATGCATAATAGTACAGTGATAATGGACGTCATACTAAACTCCGAATTATACACAAGAAACTAAAATTTAAAATCATACAAGACTAACAAAGGCCAGAGGCTCCTGACTTGGGACAGGCGCAAAATTGCGGCGGGGTTAAACATGTTTATGAGATCTCAACCCTCCCCCTATACCTCTAGCCAATGTAGAAAAGTAAAAGAATAACAATACGAATGTTCCCTTGGTAGCTTTTGCTTCTCATTTTCAGTATTGAGATACTTAACAGATGTTTCTTAAATTTGCTGTTGCAAAGTTTAATGAACAAACAAAAATCCACCGAGAAATATAGATTCTACCTCCTTCAGGTAAAAAATGTTAAAGGATATGGTTATATTTTCTTTTTTACTATTATAACGATTCATAACATATAATCGACAACACATTGCAATCAGTGACAACATTTACTGCTAATTAACTTTCGTGTTTTGTCCTCGAAATTTAACGGACGTCATCTTGATAAAAAAGAATCAACACAAAACCATTAAGCACGCTTAAAGAGGACACACAATTATTATGTCATAGATGCGTGTATATTTGTAATAACAGTTTAAAAATCATTTTGTGTATCGAAAATATATTTTTTTAGAATCAATAAGCACTGTTTAACTTTCGTGAATGTTTGCCTTTTCTGTCATCACGGTTTATCTCTCGCACTTGCCCTGTGCCATTGCCGAACTCATGAGGTCTCGTCATTTACCTCACTTCAAACCTTCAAACGAATAACCTATCGGCGAATTCGCCGTTTCAGAATCTAATGCATTATGGGTAATATTTTCAAAAACGTTCACCAAACTTTGTGCTTGGTTTAAAACCTTATTAACAATGGAAACCTTTCCAATGACGTAACGCTATTTTCATTTTGGTGTACGAACTATGAGATTATCCATACTCCTTTAGAATTAGAAATGGAAAAAGGCAAATTGGATAACAAGAAGACAATTATTCATTAACACTACATTTCTGAAATTTAAAAAAAAGACACATGTACACGTGTTTTATAGTAGACATTAGACATTAAGAATCATATGACTATAAAAATAAGGTACATGATATTTTACGCTAGTTAGCAAGTGATATTAACTAGATTGACTAATCAACGCCCTATTTATGTATATAATGTTATATTTTTCTATCTTTACTGAACGTGCTTTTGTTTGTATGTTGATTTAAAGAACCAGAGACGAACAATATCTATACTTTATGTAAGTTTACTGATTTTTCTAAACTTTTAACTGTAAAAGAAAGCGAAAGATCGTGTCAAACAATGAAGTTCTTTAATTTTGAACATACAATTATCAATTCTACAGTTTAATGGTAACTGTATTCAAGGTTATTTTTATACATAGAATATCTACCATTCACCATTTATTCTGCGTAAGTATAAAAGCAACTTAAATAGAATACTGTCCTGTATTTTTATTTCAGAAAAAAATACGTCTTGAAAAGAATTATCCGTTTGAGTATGCATTAAAAAACATTGCTTATAATTAAACTGTTCCTTGTATTACGTATTTCATATACAATATGTTCTGAATCCCTTTTTTATTTTAGAACGTCAGAAAAACTACGGTAATGATCTTACAGAGTTTCCGCTTATTGAATCTAATTCAGTTTTATTTACAAATACCCATTTGTAATGGTCCTCTGAATTGTCATCGTCAAGCATCCCTTGTCTGTTGTCATCCATCTCTTGTCTGTTGTCATCCATCCCTGGTCTGTTGTCATCCATCTCTTGTCTGTTGTCATGCATCCCTTGTCTGTTGTCATGCATCCCTTGTCTGTTGTCATGCATCCCTTGTCTGTTGTCATGCATTCCTTGTCTGTTGTCATGCATCCCTTGTCTGTTGTCATCTAATTCCTCACCATATCTGAAGATGATAAATATCATAATCACAATCGAGATATATGTCTTTTTTGTGAAAATGTAATCATGAAAGTGAATGAATCCATAATATATTCGTAAATGTTTTATTATATTTGATTTTAATTAAACATTTCAAATAACTATGGAAGAGTACTAGTTAATTAACTCATGCTTTATCATTTATCTTTCTTCAATATATATTTCGTTTCAGGTTTCCTACGTGTATGTTAACAAATTTTGGTCATCTACAAAAGTCTTTTTATGCGCATGTTCCAAGTAAGGATCCTCTTGCCTTTGTTAGTTTTGTATACTTGTTAATTTTGGTTTCTTTTATATATTGTGGAGTTTAGTACGACATCCATTATCACTGAATTAGTACACACAATTTTGTTAATGGGTCAGCTGAAACACGCATCCGTGTGTGGATTGTGGCTTTCGGCTGTTTTCTGCTTTTGGTTAGGTTGTTGTGTCTTTGAAAAATTTCTCATTCCCATTCTCAGTTTTATTAAAAAGCAAGATAAGTACAAAACAGTAATATCAATAGTTATAGTTTGGAATTATTAATTCCAAATTGAATATGTTCAATGAGCATATTTTTATATTTGAAAATCTAGCTTAACGTTAAACATGCAAAATTAACGGGGTATTATCAACGTGACAATATATTGTATACGGATAGAAAGTTTGTTTTGCCACAGATCACCTTCCAGTATTGATGAGTGATTTTCACGTATTTATCACGTATTTATCAAAAAAGTTCTCCAAACACGAGAATGTTCTTTTAACCGTTATACAAATATTCTGCTATGTTCCTTATATCGTAAAAACAATCCCGTTCCTTTCCCCCCTGAATGTGACCTACCGAATGAGACTATTTACCGGGTTTGTAATGACATGAGCAACACGACCGGTGCCACATGTGAAGAAAGATCTGCCTACCCTTCAGGACCACATGATATCACTCCCAGTTTGTGTGCGGTTCGTATTGCTTAGTCTTTAGTTTTTCTATGTTGTGCCTTGTGTACTATTATTTGTCTGTTTGTCTTTTTCTTTTTGAGCCATTGCATTGTCATTTCATTTTCGATCTAAGATTTTTAACGTTCCTCTGGTATCTTTTGCCCCTCTTGTCCAGCTACATCACTTTTCTTTGTATAATTTACTTACTTATCACGATTTCGATTTTGAGATCTACCTGTAACAAAAACTTTATATGGATACAACTTTTTTTTTACATAATTACCGATATTATTGTTTTCAAATATATCTTGTTACACACTTTCTATTAAAGGCGGACACAATTATGTATGGCTAATGATATACCTAAATAAAACAATGTGTACTTGTTACATATTTGTTTGTTTTTTTCGTTTTTCATATATACACATGGAAAAAAGTATTGCAACACCAAATTGAAATTCAAATTAAAAAAACACTCTTTATTTTTTTGTGATATAATTTTTCGAAATAGAACTAGTTAAACATTATTTAAATATCACCTGCGTTTAATCAATACATATCGACTCAACAAGTTCTTATCTGCATATGCAGCTACTGTACTCATAAACAATAAAACAGATGTTTTATCCTCATTGTTTTCAACACTTTAAATAACCAAGTTTATAAAGTTATGTGATTGAAACCTTGTAATTGGTCATCCACAACTCATAACTGCAGCAAGTTGGCAGATAATCAGCATGAGAGAAGCAGGTATTTCGTTTTGACTTGCACGTATTGTATTCCATTATATGTCGTTTTGAGAATAAAAATGAATCAGGCAACACACTATGTTAAAGACCTTCTGAGTTCAAGAAGACCCTCTATCACATCTGCTAGGGAAAATCAAGAAGAATGAAGGTTGTTCAGAACGAAACCCATTGCAAACAATACAATCCTAAAAAGAGAGTGATGACCATACAGGAGCCTTAAAACAAGAACTGTTCGAGATCGGTCCATCGCTACTGATTATTGTCCGATAAGACCATTTCGGGGACCTTTGCCTACGAACAGACATATAGTTGCCAGCATTCAATACAGTGCAGAGCTCGCCAAAGTTAAAAATTGGCATCGTGAAGGAAGAGCCATTGTTTCAATGGAATTCGGTTTATCTTCATTGGCCCGATAGTAGCCCGAATTTGAACCATATTGAGAATAAATGGGACACGTTTAGGCGTAAAGTGCACGAAAGAACACCCAGTTTAAACACGTCATGAAATAAACAATACTCTTCGTCAGGAATGGATGCTGCTAACTTAGCAACAAATAAGTCGACTTATGACAGGAATCATAAGACGTTAAGATGCGGTTATCCGTTAGAATGGAGGCTGCGCACAAAGTACTAATTCTTTGGTGAATAACGATCAACCATGATGTGAACACTCATCTAAAGATTAATTTTGAAATGTCAAACATTGTAAAGTTCGACTACAGTAAAAGTTGTAAATTGCTTTTTTTGTACAGAAAACACTTCATTTTGTTATAAAAATTTTGGTTAGATAAAACTTTTTTTTTCATACACTTTTTGTTCATTTTAATGCCACTGATATCATTACATACGTTTAAATATTTTAAACCTTTGATAACTATTTTATTTTACAAATATTTTATCATATTCCATCCAAAATAGGAGGCTGATTTTTCAAGTTTTGAAAAAATCAAGGTGTTGCAATACTTTTTTACATTTGTATACATTAGACCGTTGGTGTTACTGTTTGAAGATGATGCATTCCTGGTAAAATTAATAGGTCAAACACATCGTACGAATGGATAACAATTGTCCTGACTTGGCACAAACATTTCCTATGTAGAAATGGTGGATCAAGCTTGATTTATAGTTAACTAATCCCCACACACGTATGACAGTCGGAAAAAATCCATTATATGTGATAATAAGAATGTGTCCATAGTACATGGATGCCCCACTTGCACTATCATTTTCCATGTTCAGTGGACTGTGAAATTGGGGTAAAAATTTTAATTTGAAATTAGAAAGATCATATTATAGGGAACATATGGACTAAGTTTCAAGTTGATGTGACTTCAACTTCAACAAAAACTACCTTGACCAAAAACTTAAACTTTAACCTGAACTTCGCACTATCATTTTCTATGTTCAGTGGACCGTGAAATTTTGGTCAAATCTTTAATTTAGCATTAAAATTAGAAAGATCATATCATGTGGAACATATGTACTAAGTTTCAAGTTGATTGGACTTCAACTTTATCAAAAAATACCTTGACCAAAAGCTTTTACCTGGAGCGGGACGAACGGACGCACAAACGAACGAACGGACGGACGGACGAACGAACAGACGAACGGAGGCACAGACCAGAAAACATAATGCCCCTCTTCTATCGTAGGTGGGGCATAAAAACAAAAGACATAATATGTATAAATATGAAAATTGAGGATTAAGGTTTGAATTGAATAAACCATACCATTTCTGTTGTTACAAAGTACTGCCATGATTATTATGAAGAGCATGAAAATTGCAACCAACCCAATCACGACGTATATTATTAAGTTCTTATCTTCTTTATCTAAAAATAAGCATTAAGTTTTAGTTCAATCACGACAGTAACTGTAGTTAAAAGTCATCAAACTACTAGGGTAAGAATTTGGAACACACAATAAATGCTAGTTTTATCAAATCTTACAGTCAACTGGAACGTCTGAATCTGAAAACTTTGAGCTAAAACTACGAGTATTTTGTAGATGTTTTCTTGTTATCGACAGAGGATTGTTTAGATAATTGTCTTGTGTTCAACCCATGTACTATAATACTTTTTTTATTTTTACTGTTACAAATAACCTGACGAATATACGGTAAGGGTTTTTCTCATTTTTGAAGGCCGTACGGTGACCTATAGTTATTGTTTCTGTGTCATTTGGTCTCTTGATGAGATTTGTCTCAATGGCAATCATATTACATCTTTTTTTTTTATATGAATAGCTCTTATTTGACAACAATATTAAGGTGTAAAAAGTTACTGACCGATTACACATGACCTATGAAAACTCAAAAAATGCATTCATCATAAAAATGAAATCATTGACATCAACGAACCGCAAGTTATATTAGTGCTTGAATATATTAACCTTGCTTAAGGTTTACATGCTGGTTTGAAAATGTGGACTTGTCTTGGCAATCAAGTTTTGGTTGGTTTTTGTTTTGGAATTAAGATTAATGCTCATCTAATTGTAAGGAAATCAACGTGTGTTTCATTTCGGGGCATTTTAGCTTTCTGTACATCGGTGAAGGCTTTACGATGACCTATAGTTGCCTTCTTCGTTGTCATTAGGTCTCTAGCGGCATATTACATCTTCCTATTTTTATATTCATCAGGAATGTCGGGAACCAAATATAAAATCAATTAAGTGTGTTGTATCACTCTATCACATATTAAAAAGAAGATGTGGTATGATTGACAATGATCATTCATTGATATTCTCAAGACAAAATATGAAACACTACAGTATCAAACAAAACATACCTTCAATTGATAACTGCAAGCAAACTGATTGAGGTTCTTTGTTATTTAACAGATGACTAACATCACAACATAGATTTTGTCCACTTTTGTAAGATAATGGAACCACGTCTAATGTTCCAGTTACTATATAACTTCTATCAATAACATCATAAGACTGTACAACAACAAACTCGTTATTGTAATGTCGATCCTCGATCCTAATTGAAATGGTTGGTGCAGGATATCCATTCAATGATGAACAAGTCCATTTTCCCGAGGAACCAGATATCAGGTTGGTAGGTCCGGTCAGTATTGGGACCTTTGGCGTAACTTATATGATACAAAAATAGAGTGTTATATCATCTTTACATATAAGATGTGAAGAAATAAATGATTATCAGTGCAAATGAATATATCGATAAGGAATATAATAAACTGATAGTACAACCCGAATCGTAGTAACAAGTTTCCGAAGCAGTTGAAACTTTTTTTTTTTTTTTTTATCTCATAAACCTTTTCACTTTACACCGTATGTACCGATAGTGTTACTGCTATTGCTATGCATGCACCTGACTGACGTCATTACATTTACAATTAATTAAAATGTTACAATCAGGAATTACACACATCAAGTATTATAGTGACATTTTAGGCGAATAGTATGGTAACTTGAATTTTAAAGGTAGTAAGTTAAGACACGGATCGGGATCCGGAGCTAATAACTAATTGAGTGTCGATTTCCTCTGTTGTTACTTACAACTCATCTAGAACAGTTTATTTTGTGTAGGCAGCACCAAGTAGTTCGTAAATAATGTAAATGCATGAGCCTAGCGTATCAATTGAGAATGTAAATGCCATATGATTAGACAGATGGTATGTAACAGACGAGAATGAATATCTCAATTGGAAAGTTGAAATCATCGCGTTTGTCATTTGTTCTAATTTTGACGCATCCATCTTTGTCAAGATCACAGAAATGCTCAAGATATCAGACAAACCTAGTTTCAATGGTATTTTAATTCAGAAGCAAGCATACATTTAGTTCCAGCACATCATAAATATAACTGAAAGTGACATTTAAGATGACTTTTCTTATTGTCTTTATCTTTACAGAAAAGTGCAAATTGAGTTTAAGGATTACAATATAACGGAACTTAAACAACTGGCATATAATTATAAGGGTAAGCTAACTATAAAACCAGGTTAAAAACACCATTTTTCGCAGAATTCCTGTACCAAGTCAGAGTATGGCATTTGTTATGTCACTTGTCCGTTAATTGGACTTTCTCCAAATTAACATGCCTTAGGGTTCGGTAATTTGGTTTTACCTTAAAGTTTTAAATGTAAATGGTCTTGTCATTAATTAAAATGAATGAAAGTATCAAAGTTACAAGTACTTAAACTTAATGAACTTATTATCGCAAAAACCAAATGTTGTATGTAATCATTTTTGGAGATTCACAAAGCTCTGTTTCAGGGAACCAACATTGTAATTTATTTGGCATTTTAAACATTTTTTTTATTTTGTAAACTTTTAGTCCAGGTATGTATGATGAGTTTATTTGTAAAGATATTGTTTAATTGTAGTATTTGAATATGAGTGCTCAACTTATTCACAATTTTTAGTGCGTTCGGTAAACGTTCTTCTTTAAATATATTTGAAATGTTCGAAGCTTATACGTACAATATACTTCAACATATGTAGTCGTTGCAAGTGTTTTTTTCAATACGCTGTTACCCGCCTGACATTCAAACACTTCGAGGTGGTCTTCCAAACCAGCAGTAAATGTTAAAGTTGACGTTGTTACGCCATTGTTTGAAGAACTACTTATACCATGTGTAATGACATTGTCATCTCTCAGCCAATTTAATGTTGGTAAAGGATTTCCTCCTGTAGAACGGCATATCATTCTTACAGTATTTCCTAAGTGATATTGATTTGAACCTGTTATTTCTGGTTGACCTGGAGGGTTGATGGAAGCTATAAAAGAAAACAAAATAGTTGCAGAATTTACAAATGTTTGTAATACAGATAGGAAATCAAAAATGTGAAATTTGATACGAAAACAATACTATAAAGCAAGTAAAATAACAAAACATCCGAACTCCGAGGAAAATTCAATTGATAACTGCAAGCAAACTGATTGGGGTGCTTTGTTATTGATTAGATGACTAACATGACAACAGAGAGTTTGTCCACTTTTGTCAGACAATGGAACCACGTCTAATGTTCCCGTTACTGTATAACTTCTATCAATAACATCATAAGACTGTACAATAACAAACTCGTCAGTGTAATGTTGATCCTGGATCCGAATTGAAATGGTTGGAGCAGGATATCCATTCAATGATGAACAAGTCCATGTTCCTGAGGAACCAGATACCATGTTTGTAGGTCCGGTCAGTACTGGGACCTTTGGTGCAACTTAAATGACACGAACATGTTTATCTTATGTTATCTCTACGTATAAGATGTGACGAAATAAATGAGTATCAGTTCAAAGCAATATCATGGAAAGGAATATGATAACGCGATCTTACAGCCCGAATTATGTTACGAAATTGGGGTTCGGTAATTTTGTTGTACCTTTGTTTTTTAATGGAAACGATCTTGCCATTGATAAAAATGAATGAAAGGTTCAAAGCCAAGAGTTTTTAAACCTTATTAACTGTTCTTATGGCAATGTTCTGTAAACTGCATCTTAAAACCAGATTTTGTATGCCATCTTTTTCGAAAATTAATAAAGCTCTGTTTAAGGCGATCAACAATAGAGCTCTTTCGATATTTTGTAATATTAGTAATTAGATTTGATTGCATAACTAATTTAGTGTTTTCGTTAGACGTTCTTCCTTAGAAAAATTGTTTGAAATGCTCGAAGCTTATACGTACAATATACTTCAATATATGTTGTCGTTGCAAGTGGCTTATTTAATACGCCATTATCCGCCTGACATTCAAACACCTCAAGATGGTCTTCCAAACCAGCAGTAAAAGTTAAAGTTGATGTTGTTACGCCGCTGTTTGTAGATCTACTTATACCATTTGTAATGACATTGCCATCTCTCAGCCAATTTAAAGTTGGTGAAGGATTTCCTCCCGTAGATCTGCATATCATTCTTACAGTATTTCCTAAGTGATATTGATTTGAACCTGTTATTTCTGGTTGACCTGGAGGGTTGATGGAAGCTATAAAAGAAAACAAAATAGTTGCAGAATTTACAAATGTTTGTAATACAGATAGGAAATCAAAAATGTGAAATTTGATACGAAAACAATACTATAAAGCAAGTAAAATAACAAAACATCCGAACTCCGAGGAAAATTCATTCACAAAGTCCCTAATCAAATGCCTAAATTAAAAGCCTAAACACACCAAATAAAATGAATAACAATTGTCATGTTAATGACTTGGCACAGGCATTTTCTCATGAGGAAAATGGTCGATTAAACTAGTTTTATAGCTAGCTTAACCTTTCACTTGTACCCATTGAGCTATCAGGTATTTTTATTCTCATTTCATGTATAATTAATGTTTTTTTCTTCTGGTAAAGCTGTTGTTATTTATATTTTTACATAAAAACGTTTTTGAAGTAAGCGACAATACATACGTTTAAGTGTGAGATATGTCGTCTTTACCAGTGGTCTCCTAAGAAATCCATTATCGACCTGACATTCATATACCTCATGGTCATCATTGGCAGTTGTTGTAAAAGTCAATGTTGTTATTGTTATATTACCACTAGTAGATGTATTAGTACCAGACGTAATAACAATATCATCTTTCAACCATATTACTGATGGTGGGGGGTTGGCTCCGGTAGAACTGCACGAAAGAATAACAGTCATTCCTATCTGAAATTCTACATGACTACTTGTTTCCGGTTCACCTGGGGCTGTCCTGATGGAAGCTAAAAACATCAATGAAACTTTTTATCAACAATTTAACAACATTCTAGTAATTGAAATGTATGCCGTGTTCACATTGAGCTGTATGTGTTTTAAGTGTACGCTACACTTAAACTGAATCATACTCTATAACAGCTCCACAATTAAATTATTACACGTGTCTAAACCAATCAAAGGAGTCATCAAGCATTTCTATAATGTCTTTGCTTTTTTGGAAGACATTTTGCAGTTTTCTGATCATTATAATTTGTAATGAGGACTTACTGTTGACACTCGTAGTTTGTTCCCAAGTATATTGGTGTCATATAATTTATAAGTATTCTTTCTATTGTGTTGGATTAATTGTGTTATTGTTTTTATTCCGCATGGTGTTTCGGATATCAATATAAATCAATTTAGGTCACACTCAGACCAAGGCCGTTCATCTTCATCAGGTGCTCTGGTCAATATTTAGATTATTTATTTGATCTATTAATATATAGATATAGGACGATGTGGTATGAGTGCCACTGAGACAACTCTTCATCCAACATAACAATTTATAAAAGTAAACAATTATAGGTCAAGGTACGGCCTTCAATTTTACATCGGATGCGATTACTTAAAGAGCACGACACCTGGTGGATCTTTTATTCTATATATCATCTTTTCTTGCGTGTCTTTTTTAGCATTCATATTATGGTTTTGATAATGTAAGATATTCCTTCAGATTTTTATGTCGTGTATATGCAATTATAGGTGGTTTTGGGAATAGTTGCTTTGCAATTTTATTTTTCTCAATGATGTGCCAGTTTTTTCTTATCAGTCTGCCAAGTTTTTTAAACAAAGGATTGTATCTAGTTGCTAGCAGGTTTTCACTTCACGCATTCGATAAGCAATGTAAGCCTTGTTTGGGTATGTGTTCACAAAACTAGAAAATTAAGAACGTATATCCTATAGTCAATATTTAAGGAAGTTACATACATCATGTACATTACAACAAAAAATGAACTTACATAATTATATTCGATCAATCAATAATAGTAATAATATGACAAAAATTCAATACTTGTTCTTCTAAATCGGGATGAATTCAATTTAAACATCAGCATTAAAGTGGGAGGTCTTTTGTTTGGCTGATTGAGTTTTAATTCTACTCAACGAATGGTAGACTGATTTTATAAGCGCGACACATATTTTCAATTATTGTACACGACCATTTCGGTTCAAATTTTCTTTTTGTCCCTTTAAGCGATGACAGCTATGGGTTTGATAAATTAAATATGAATGATAGATTTTATATCTACTATAAGAAATGGGATAATTATAATTCTAATAAAAATAACATATTTCTTATATAGTCACTAATTTTGTTTGATGCATTGTGATAAGACCGGGTAAAATCCCGATTTGAAATATTAAATAAAAAAAGGGGCCATATCCTATAAAATGGTGGTTTTATAGCTAGTTAAAGCTCTCACTTGTATGACAGTCGCATTAAAAAAAAACTATATGGACAACGATGTGTTAACAACACAAACAGACATAATAGGTAGATTGTCAAAATAAAATTTCTACTTTTAGAGACATGCAAACTATATATTACCATAAATACGAAAATGTGAAATGAAAGTATAAGCAGCTTACCTTCTAAAACTTTAAGATTGACAGGGTTACTTATAAAGTGCCGTCTCCCATTGTTTGCACGGCAGTTATAAATACCCTCGTCGTTTTCTGTAATGTTGAATATATTCAAATGAGGGTTGGTTGCAGATGTTATAATTTGTCTTTTTGCATTATTTGTCCCCTGAGCTATTATTTCAGCGCTGCCTCCATCAACTTGCGTTTTTGTCCAGTCCCATCCCATTGCTGGTGGTTCGCCATTTATTGTACACGACATAGTGACCTTGGAATCACCTACTATAGCTGAATATGGTGTCAATGACGCAGTTATATTAAGGTCACCTATAATTTAAAAAAAAAGTTTGATTACAAATAGCATGATAAATGGTCATGTACTATATACTTAATCAAATCCTTGAATATATACGCATCACTTCTGTATACATATTTTTGTCAAAGCAATACTCATAAATGGTACTGGAGTCCACGTCGACTTTCGTACAGAAACAACTCATTGCTTATAATCATGATAATAATAAATACCAAATTTTCAGACCATACCAACATCAATGATATTTTATAGTAGAAAAAGAGTTATTTCTTCCTGTTAGACGGATAAAACTAACGGGTGAGAAAACTGAACCAGCTTTAGTTTCAACCAAATTCGTCAAAATATGACAGGCGGTAATGTTAGTACTCCAGTTACACTTTTCGTCTCTTAAAGAATCTCCGGTTGCAAAAGAATCCACATATATGAGCTATATGCCATTATGATTTAGTATATGTTCCATGACAATGTAGAAGCAATCCCGTCATTTTTGATAATTTTTCTACGTTGATGACCTTTCATGTAATTGCTATTTGCAACACAACGGTAACAAGAAATTAAATTAAGTTTAACCTTCTCTTTCTTAAATTTGACGTCTTTTGAATGATTGTTCAAACTGGTGTTTATATAACTGTTTTGTTCGTTTTTCATGTTTTTTATTTCACAAATTTATTAAACGTCTTTTATTAAACATGTCGTTTTAAAAATTGGTAACTATCTAATAACTCTCTATGCAAATACATAATGTAAAATATTGGTTTTATAATTGGTTCATTTCATATAATAAGGTTTGAAAACTAAACACTATTATTTATTATAGAGTTTAGGGTTTTCGCTACCAAGGAACCAAGTACCTCAACCAAGGTTGAAAACTGTTTTAAAGAAAGGCAACAGTAGTATACCGCTATTTGAAACTCATAAATCGATTGGGGAAAAAAACAAATCCGGGCTACAAACTAAAACTTAGGGAAACGCATCAAATATAAGAGGAGAACAACGACATAACAGAAACACAGCATTGAAATGTAGCACACACAGAAACGAACTCAAATATTACAATGGCCATTTTCCTGACTTAGTAAAGGACATTTTAAGAAAATAAAAGTTTCGTATAGATTTATTTTGGCTTTTATGTTCCAAAATTGGTCGATGCATTTGCTTTCCAAAAGAGGGACGAAAACTACCAGAGGGACAGTCAAACTCATAAATCGAAAATAAACTGGAAACGCAATGGCTAAAAATGAAAAGGACAAACAGACAAACAATAGTACACATGACACAACATAGAAAACTAAAGAATAAACAACACGAACCCCACCAAAAATTAGGGATGATCTCAGGTGCTCCGGAAGGGTAAGCAGATCCTGCTCCACATGTGACACCCGTCGTGTTGCTTATGTTATAACAAATCCGGTGAATATTCTAATTCGATAGGTCAGATTCATGAAAGAGAAGGGGATTGTAGTTACGACGTAAGGAACATATCCGATATCATTTGTGAAACGGTTTTCCATAACGGTCAACCAACTCGTGATGGCATCCGTAAAATTTCCATGATACATGTACTTGATAACTTATATTGTTCATGCGATAAACACTAGTTAATTATTCAAGATAGTCTGTCCTTTAATACTAGGGGGAAATTTAAAAATTTTTAATCTGCCAAAGACTTACTTACAAAAATTTTCGAAAAACTAAGGATTTTCTTATTCCAGGCATAGATTACCTTAGCCATATTTGGCACAACTTTTGGAATTTTGAATCCTCAATGCTCTTCAACTTTGTACTTGTTTGGCTTTATAAATATTTCGATTTGAGCGTCACTGATGAGTCTTACATGTCTTACGTAGACGAGACGTGCGTTTGGCGTACTAAATTATAATCCTGGTACTTTTGATAACTATTACAATACTGTGGATTCATTAATATTCGTTGGATAACAATTATCGTGGATTTCGTGGGTACAGGGGAAAACACGAATTTGAAAAATCAACGAATTGACAATTTCCTGAAGGAATTTATGCAGTCTTAGCCAAAACCACGAAATCAAATATCCTCGAATATGCAAGTTTGACTAAAACCACGAAAATTTGTACCCACGAAAATAAATGAATCCACAGTATTTACTTTTTTCCTGTAATAAAAAATCATGACAAAGGTTGAAGCCAACATAAATTGATATAATATACTTACTAATGAATCTAAGAACACTATATGAACTGGTACTTGTTCCAACAACATTTGAAGCAGAACAGACATATTTACCATTATCAGAAGATTGGAAGTTCAGTACTGTTAAAGAAGGGTTCTGAGTGTTACCGCCAGAATACTTCGCTGTATTGCCTGTGTTTAATAATTGCTGTTGCTCAATACCAGTTGGTGTAAAATACCATCTTATGTCTGAGGCTACTGGTTCCCCGGTTACGAAACATGAGATTAATTGAGATCGTCCCTGGAGAACATCAACATTAGCAGGAGAAATAGAAACTGTTAAGAGACCTGAAAAGATAATGACATATGCACAATACCAGTCATGTAAAACGAAATTAAGAAGATTTTCTACCAAGAACAAATGTTTGATAGTTAATGCATTACAGAAAAAAAACTAACAATTTCACAAAATTAAGTCTATTCAAGCACGTCGGGCAAACGTCACGAGTTCGAATCCAGGCAAGGGAAGAACAAACAATTTGCTTCTGCAAAGAGGTAGGGCAATTTGTCGGGAATTTTTTTCACAGAAGGGCCAATTTCATAAAGTGCCGACAGAATAAAATTTACTATAAAAACAAAATTAAAATGCTTTTTGATCAATATCTCGATTTACATATATTATTATATGTGTGATCAATAGTTTATTAAACCCCCAAAAAGGATGAAAGTCCAATATGCAGACTGTCGGGTGTTTTTAGGTGGGAAAAACAGGGAATCCCCCCAGAAGGACATTTCAAACCTGAAAAAAATTATGTTTTTTATGACTGTTGTAATTCATACTACTTTTTCGCTCAAAAATGAAATTGGTTTAGTGTGTCCGTTGTACATAAAAAGACAATTAAAAAAATAAAATAAATTGTAACATCGCTAAATGGTACCGATATAGCTCCTTGGTAAAATATATATGGATAAGCATCGCCGTGACTCCATCTGTAGAGCACAGAACTACAAATGAATTATGCTTTTGAAGAAAGGGTTCGAATCTCGCTCAGAATAATTGCATTTTTTGTGTTGTTATATTAAAAGTTTATGTTTGTATCATATTTTTTCGAATGTTTTCTTAATTCATAGAGTCATTCTGGTTCATTTTGACTATATAGTTTACTAGTATATCATTTTACATGTATTTAAGAAAAAATAATGTATCGCGTATTGTGTGCATTCCAATGACTGTCCATACTCTTGACTTACTTTCTATTCATGTGTTTACATTTATTGCATATATTCAAGGACCAACTGCCGTCAAACTGATGTAGGTGCCTTTACATAACCAATAACACGAGAATTAATTCTTTAGCAATGAAGCCCAATTGTTGCGCGTGTAATATACGCATAACTGAAAATAAGGCCATTGTATACAAGTTTCAAAACAACACAAACAATTTTTCGAAACCTTTTAATCATGGTATTATATGTTACAAATGCAGTCAACAGCAATTTTGTCGCAATGCACAAACTGTGTAGATACTTGTACTGAAACTTTTTCCACCGTCCCTACACAGGTACCTTAGTCATCAGAAAATAAAACAACACAACAGAACAAATCAATCACACTACAAATCGTGATTGACTTTGTACGTAAATAAAGGCAACAGTAGTATACCGCTGTTCAAAACTCATAAAACATCAAGAAGCTATTGCATCTGTATCACAACGAAGGTCTAATTTGTTAAAATGACAGAAAAGGCAATATAACATGATTGTGTTAGTAACACAGGGTGATCTATGTCCAACTGATGAAAGATGTTCCCCGGTTAAAATATATACATATATTATCTTATCTTATCTTATAGACGATAAAACCAGGACAAATTCAGATATGCGTATATTCAGAATGAGAAAAACACGATTTGAATTTGTTCGATATTATTTGGCTCATTGACAAGTTACGTGGTATGGTACCTTGCATAAAGGATGTTTATAATAAAATTAAATCAATATTAAAAAATCAATAGTCTTGGCCTTGTTTTTGTAGGAATACCTGTTCAAGGTATGAAAATAAATGATGTGACGTATTTTCATGAACTATAATAAGCATCTATCGGGCTATTTAAAACATGATTTACCTATCTTATCGAATGAAAAAAAATCCCGACAAATTGGCTCTACCTCTTTACAGATCTAACATTGTTCGGCTGATGTTTAGTTGAATTAAATGTACAGAATGTTTTTTTTAGTCAATACATCGCAGAGTTGTCACTGGTTTAGACGTACTTATAATATGAGTTTTTCTGAGACTGTATCCTGTCCTTATTTGTAAAATCCTTTACGATAGAAAATTCATCTAATCTGTAAAAAAATCCATCTTAGCTTAAATATTATGTCATGTATTACGACGCTTGATAAAAACCTCACGAGGACAGATAACATCCGAAAACTTTATTTTTGTAGAGCCTAGGTGGTTGAGTGGTCCAGCTCGTCGGCATTGAGCAAGGCGATTTGGTACCTTGATATCTCAGTAGCTTGAGTTCGAATTCAGGCCAGAATAAACAACTTGCCTCCGCCATTGTTTGGACGAATAATATATACAGAATATGTTTTTCAGCCTTGTATCACCATCACCTGCTGGTGATACGATGGATACAATGTATTGCAGAGTCGTCACTGGTTCAGATGTACTTATAATATTATAATTTCTGTAAATGCATCCTTTAATTGATTTTGTCTTAAAAAAACATCCATACACAACATAGAATTTGTTTTCAATAATTGGTTCAGACGTACTTATAATATTGTAACTCAGACTTCAATATAAAAGAATAAAATTTAAAACTGGCAACAAATCTATTCATTGAAAGTCTCTAAATCAATGACCAAAACAAAATCTTCCATAATTCTAATTTTAGATAATTTTGAAAGTTTTAAAATGGTGGACTCAAAATATCTAATTTGCTGCTCATCGTCAAATCTTTTATTTAAAAATAAAAAAAAACATAAAATAAAATTTGAAATGAAATCAGCCGGCGAACCATGACCTATTAAATACTAATAAATTAATTTTGGACTTAACGCGTCTTCTGATGGCTGACGTTCATTGACAGAATTAATATTACAGTCAGTCCTTAAATAAAAAATATTGCATAATGCATAAATTGTTTTAGCCAATTTAAAATTTTTAAATATGTATTTACATTTAATATATACACATGAAAGCACTCGAACGATACGTATTTTTGTAGAACGAAAGTCAAACTCTTTATTAAACATAACGACTTCCGTGTATTTTACGTGATGATTTCATTGATATATTTATCTATCATTGTACATGTACAACAAGGACTCCGTGCATTCTTCTTTTTTTGTAACTGATATTAGTATTTGTAACCATAATTTCACAATTGTGAATATTAGCAAGGTTCTTATGTAGTTAGTGTTTTGATAAATAGGTAACAGTAGTCTACCGCTGTTCATAAATCATAAATCGATTGAGAAAAAACAAGTAAGATAACAACTTCCATTTTCCTGACTTGGTACAGAACATTTTAAGAAAAAAAAACCCGGTGGATTAAACCTGGATTGGTGTGTAGACAAACCTTGCGCTTTTATGGCAATGTTAAATACCTCTAAAATGACAACATTTCATGCAAGTAAATGCAAAAAACATTCAGGACATGGAAATATACAAATAAACAATACAATTGTACATTTCGACATGCCAACAACAGAATACCAATGAACACGTAAGGCTATCTAGGACAGCACACAAAAATAGCTCAACAGAACCACGGACTGTCCCTCACACGACTGTATCAACGCCACAAAAGTGACTTCACAGGTGCATTTAACAAATTGGATATAAATCACGATATTGTTGTCTTCGGGTTTCAAACTGGAAATTCCGCATCACCAGCTCTATCACAAATCAGGACAAATACAGTAGAGTCCAGGTTCTATATGTGATATCTAACCTAAAATAACTACTGACTTAATATTTTGGTCATCTACATTAATTTTGGTCATTAGAAAAGAAAACGTCGTTAAGGGACAGATAGGAAAGCCGTTCTAAAAACCTTTAAATTTGTTTTGTAATAAACATCTAACCGTATGCTAAAAGTATGTTAACGAATTCTTGTAATGGATTTCAATATGAAGTATATATCTGTTCATGAATGATAGGGTCAACTTCATAAGTTAAGCTTTTTGTACAACTATGGCTAAACGGTTTAAATATTGAATGATCAGATTTTACTACAGAAATAGTCCTGTTCGTCCTCCTCTACAATGTTATGTATAGTTAAATCCGTAGCATTTGGATATATTACTATGCTGTATTTGCTTCCACTAGATATTGTCGTTGTTGCACTTCCAGTGATTGAGCTCTTTGACCAAGACCATGCTTTAGCTTGCGTTCCAGTTATTGTACACTCTATAGTGTAGGACACATCTCCGTGAACTGCAGTTCCGTCTAAGGGGTTTACTTTTAATGATATCTGAACTATATAATAAAAATGTAATCTTAAAATATTAAAATATAGCTTTATAAATCTTATGTTTTCAAAGCATTTGTCAAGAGCTAACTTCATAAAGGAATGTGCAAACCACAAATTTGAAAGCAAACATGATGTTTACATACCATAACAAGTGAAAACAGTATAACCCCACGGGACTGACAGATTACAGCCAAATATATCGATTTCAATGACATTAAAACGAACTCAAAACGTAGTAATGAAAATAGTGATCGATGACCATGTTCCTTTGTAATTAATCCCTGCAGACTTAATATTTGTCAACAATTCTGTTCAAACATGCAAATATATACATATTTGTTTTATTTCAAATACTATTTGCACCAAGTCTAGGGAGAATATAAAACAAACATATGCAGAAACAAGGCTGATCCTGAAACTAAATACATGTTTATATGTATTAGGTACGTATATGAGGAGCGGAAATTTTTTTCAAAACTTGGTATTGAACAAAGCCCCTTTTGCCAATTCCATACAAAGCAAAGATTTTAATCAACATGTACCAGGCGGGCCTTTTAAAGCTGTCTATGCGGTATTGGCTCTGCTCATTGTTGAAGATCGTACGATGACCTATAGTTGTGTAATTTTGGTCTCTTGTGGAGATTTGTCTAATTGGCAATCATACCACATCTTCTTTTTTATATAATAGTTTGATACACCAGACGCGCATTTCGTCTACATAAGACACATAAGTGACGCTCAGATCAAATAGGTAGAAAGCAAAAAAAAAAAAAAAAAAGTTTAAGAGCAATACGGACCAAAACTCCCCAAAAATATGCAATAAAATGTTTCTGATGCACAATACATCAAAACGCATACATCATAACACCATACACATTATATATAAGAAAGGTAGTAGATTTCAAGTAAAATAAAAAAAACTCATAGAGCATTGTTGGATTATTATAAGCATTATAACTATGAAATTAGTAAGGTAGAGAAAAAATAGAATATAAATGAAGGGTTTTTATAAGAAGAAAAAGGCTAATTAATAAGTATAAATAAACATTTGAACAATTAGTCAAAATATGATGGTTATTTAGGATTTGGTAAAAGAAGCTTAACAAAATGTGTATTAACAATGTTTCTCACCTCCGTTTTCTGTTCCAACCTTTGATATCGATACAACTAAAATATTCAAGTTCTTTCAAAAGTATAAACCATGCAAATATGGTGTTGGTATTCTATACAAAACTTTATATATTTTAAAAGAGTAAATGCATTATTCGGATATATATTTGGATTCCTCACACAACAATAAAACATAAAATATTCATAATAAAACCCACATAAAACAAAGCATGTCATTTTGACGATAGAGGGTATTCAAGGGAAATGTAATAGATTTGTTTTTTTAAAAGAGGTCGGACTACTACTTTACACTGTTTGTTTCATTCCAAGAATCAAGTTGATATCTTAAAGATTAATATTGACGTCAGGTCTAAAATTGACATCCGTTTTTTAAAAGCAGTTCTACACTTACATTTAATATATCCAAGTGAACTTGAAATTAAAGATACTACCGACACAGACAAATCTGCTTAATATTTAAACCTTTTTCTCGAAATGACTAATGATGGTAGATTGAATACCAAAATTTATGAAAAACGCGATGATTTTAAGTTTCCTATAATCAACTTTCCATTTCTGTGTAGCAACATCCCAGCGGCACCAGCATATGGAGTATATGTGTCTCAATTGATACGTTTCTCTAGAGCTAGCTCAAAGTAGGTTGATCTTGTTGAACGAGGAATACTGCTTTCTCAAAAGTTGCTAAGACAGGGCTATGAATCAATCAAATAAAGGTCATCACTCAAGAAATTTGACGGTCGCCATCATGAGCTGATTGGCCATTATAACAAAAGTGTGTCAAAAATCATATCTGATATTCTTCCTCAGTCATAATAGCCTTCTATCATTACCGAACTGAACAAAGAAATAACACGATCGGTGCCATATACGGTGCAGGAAATGCTTACCCTTCCAGAGCACCTGATTTCACTCCCGGTTTTAGTGGAGTTCGTGTTGTTTCTTAATTATTATTTATAACTGTTGATGTAAATGTCCTTTGGTTTTGTAAGCCTTTGTTTACTCCTTGGTTTTGATTGTTATTGTCTGTATTGATTAATTCACCATTTTCTGCTGCATGATGTGTTGGATGAAACACAAAACCCTTTGAGGATTTAATAAAAAAACATACAAACACAAACAGATTCTATAGAATTATAGACACGACTCAAATTCGCCAATAACAGATACGTAGATAAACACGTAAAAATATTATGTTCATCAAATTCGAAATAGCGATTTCCCTTTTAGATATAGATATTTTGTAGATCATGCACATCATGAATAAAGTTCCTTTTTGGTTATAAATGTGTAAGACAACATTGACAAAATGCGTGATTGACATTTAGAACAATACCAGGTAAAATTGTGAGCACACTAACATAGTTTATTAAGACAAATTACCGATAGTTATATCATGTTAAAAAGAAATATACAGTTCATATGAGTATCGCTTTTTATTCAAATCTTTATTGCTGCTTTTAAACCACTGTATTTATAAAATTTGATATGCAGATCATCTGAGTTAGTCTCACTTTTTAAAAAGTCAGTGCAGTGTTCCTATGTTTTTAAAAAATGCATTTGAAAATCAATAAAATCAACTTAGAAAATAACTTAAAGTGAAGTCATAAAAATAAACAAACCGATAAATGTATAAATGTAATGAGCCAAATATCAACAGATCGTATTTGTGAAATTTAAAAGATAGAAAGTAATAAATAAAGATTATTTACACTTTAATGAATACAAGTTTGAATTTCTGTCAATGATTTAGAGACCAAAAGTGGTTTTTTTAGATTTGTTTTTGTTTTTGTATTTTATGAGATTTAGGTAAAATACTCCCGCGATTATGGTTTATCATGTTTTCTTGAGGTACGTCAAATGAATTTAGTATTTGAATATTATTGTATTATCCTACACCTCAATGTATGCAACAATCCGACACACTTAAATCTTTGCCCAGCTTGTAGATTGATCATCAATGAAACTGAGAATGGAAATGGGGACATGTCAAAGAGACAACATTACGACCAAAGAGCAAATAATATCCGAAATCAACTAACGCAGCCAGGAAATCCCGCACCCGGAGGTCAGCCTCAGCTGGCCGTTTAATAAACATGTGTACTAGTTCAGTGAAAATGGAATACTTAACTCCAAAGCATAAAAAGAACTAAAATTCAACTATATACTAGACTAACAATGTTACAGACTCTTGACTTTAGTTTGAGTAAAAAAGTACATTAAGCAAGAATTGAAGTTGTATTTTGAAAATATTAAAATATCAGTTGACATGCATGTATATTTTTAGATATAGTGTGAAAAATTGTCATAGTCCTGACTTGGTACATGCATTTAACGAAGAAAATGTTAGCCATACTTACAATGTTACAAAACATACGTAATGTATATTTTATTTTTTAATTTGTTATGCGACTGACAATTAATAATGATATACAAGTCTCCGATGACAATATTCCGAAAATTATACTTTCTATCATTACTTTCGAAAATATCTAAATATGCAATCATGTTTTGATCAATTCCATAAATTCCCCCAAACTGTCGACAAATGACTCGTGTCTATATTTAGAAAGATATAAACACTATTCTATTTCCAACCGTCTGTTCATTAATTTAAATGTATTCACTGATAACAACAGTCAGTATCAGTGTGTGATATTTCAATAGTTCATTTTTAAAATACCTTTCGAGTACTATAATTATACAATTATTTAGAATTAGGCTGTCAAAATTCGAAACTGCAACAATAAGATTAGATAGTTTATTCAAAACTAATTTTACTCTAAAAATGGTACCACCAGATTGCTCATTCTCTTCAAAACTGATCACTGTACTCTAGCAAACTAATGTTTTTTAGTTTCTACATCTTAACAACTGGAATACTAATTACTGTCTTTAAGCTCATATACATGAAGCCACAAAAAGTAAGATAACAAAAATACCGACCTCTAATGAAATTTCAAACTTAAAATTCTTTTCACATGACAAAATAAAAAACCCAAGCAGAGTATACAAGACGAATTGAAAACTGCAGTCATATTCCGGACTTGGAAATAAACTTATCATATATATTTTGTGTTTGCGCCAGACGTGCGTTTCGTCTACAAAAGACTCACCAATGACGCTAGAATAAAGTTAAAAAGGCCAAATTAAGTACGAAGATGATTAGCATTGAGAAGGAAAAATTCCTAAAAAGTTTGGCAAATACAGCTAAAAGTAAAAAAAATACTGAAAATTCAATATGGGAAGTCCTTAATCAAATGACAAAATCAAATGATAAAACACATCAAACGAGTGAACTACAACTGTCATATTCCCGACTTGGTACAGGCATTTCTAAATGTCGAAAATGAGTGATGGAACCTAGTTTTATAGAGCTAAACCTCTCACTTGTATGACAGTCGCATCACATTCCATTATATATTTACAACGATGTGTGAAGAAAAAACCTTGTTTGTACAATTGACCAAATAGGAGTATAGCAGTTATCTGCGTGTCACAATCTTAGTTAGAACAAAAACAAACAAAATTTTAACAAAGAAGCACAAAAAAACATCTATCAAATTTAAAAACCACATTCTTTGCTTACTTATATATGTATTTATCTGTTATATGTAAATCAACCCACAAAACATTGAAATATTTGAATTCATGTGACTGAATGGCAATGTTCACCTCAACTATAGTGCAGAGTCGCACCGAAAAAGATAAGTTTGTCATTCAAAGTATTTAAAAAATAATAATAGAACAGTAACATAATGACATTGTATTAGAACAATAACATAATGGAGGGATGTTTAAAAGTACAGAGCCACGTCATATGAACAAAAGAAACACAAAAAGTCACACATTCAAAATACATTAACTAAAATGAACAATAATACAAAATACACGTTGACGGATGTATAGGTACCGAGCCACGTCAAATGGATATCACCGAAAACAGACCAAACAGTAAAAGTAATATTGATAATAGATCAAGGACAAATAAACGAACAATGTAACACTTTATCAAGATTATAAACAACGTCAGTACGCAGAATCTATACACCAAGACCATCATTTATTATTTGTGAAGATGATACGGAATATTTATGACATCACGAGTTGGTTGACCGTTATGGAATAACCGATCACAAATGATATCGAATATGTTCCTTACGTCGTAACTACAATCCCCTTCCCTTTCATGAATGTGACCAACCGAATTTGACTATTTACCGGATTTGTTATCACATCAACAAAACGACGGGTGGCACATGTGGAGCAGGATCTGCGTACCCTTCCGGAGTATCTGAGATCATCCTAGTTTTGGTGGGGTTGGTGTTGCTTATTCTTTTGATTTCTATGTTGTGTTATGTGTGCTATTGTTTGTCTGTTTGTCTTTTAACATTTTAAGCCATGGCGTTTTCAGTTTATTTTCGATTTATGAGTTTGACTGTCCCCATGGTATCTTTCGTCCTTCTTTTATGAACAAGGTCTCGGTACCTTTCGATGACCATGTTATACAAAAAGGACGAGATGTTCATTGACATACCCCTGATTCATCAACTTTCTGCTCAGACACTGGTGAGCTAAGATAATCTTACAGACTTTTCTTATTTAGAAAAATGGTGAATTAAACCTGGTTTGATAACTAAATAAACCTCTCACTTGAATAAAATATATTCTTTGTAAGATTGAAGTTAACCATGCTTAGTATATTCATAAGCAAAGAAGTAGATATTTTCTAAATTTTCGTTCAAAAATAGTTTTTCTTGTGATTGTTAATCAATGGTCGGAAGATGCAAGATCAATTATTGGGATTTCAAAAACCATGCATAAAAATAATTGATTCAAAGTTGGAAATGTGAGATTTCATTTGAGTGACATCTGTCCCGGTGGAAATATAAAGCAATAATATGCATCGTTACAATGTCTTTATTCTAAATAACTTATTGTCTTCAGTGTTGCTCTGCGATTAATGTCATCGATAGTATTGGCTAAAAAAGGATGCAAATGTGACATTTTAATATATATAAGAATTTAGTATTCTTATTATATTTGAAAAGAAATATTTTACATAAATAATTCTACTACATTTTTTTTACGATTTGTTTGCCTCCATCATATATTTGGCACTTGAATTATATTTTACAAGGACACGATTCAGGACTATGGCTATTTAATGAGATTTACTATGCAAATATTAACTTAGATTTAAAAATATAATTGGCATCAATGTTGTTACGTTGAAAAGTTTAAGTTATGGAACGTTAACTTATCATTTTAGGGAGAGGCGCATATGAAACAGTGGGTAGCATTTATTTAATACTGAATTTGTCGAAAATTTTGTTACTTAAATTCGGTTGTATGTGTAAATAAGTACATACCATGTATAAGGATCAAATGAAAAACTGAGATATCCATATTTACTTCATGAGGAAGTATATTTCAAAAATCACCGAAATTTTCATCGACGATGTGTATCAGGGTTAAAAATTTCAATGAAAGATCCTGTATGAATAAGAACTTTAAATATCGCTATTTCGAGACACAAAAAATTATCGAAAGTAATTATACGACAAATAGATGGTTTGGGTCAATATTGCATCCATCTTATTATATGTATTAAGGATGTTCACTACGCTGTTTCAAAACAACAAACTTTTTACAAGACTTTTATGAATTGATGCCCATATGAAAAGCTGAATTTAAAAAGCAAACAATAGCTGACTATGTGGTATGGCCTTTGCTCATTGTTGAAGGCCGTACGGTGACCTATAGTTGTTAATGTTTGTGTCATTTTGGTCTTTTGTGGATAGTTGTCTCATTAGCAATCATACCACATCTTACTTTTTATAAACAAGAAAGGGATGCGTCCTTGTTTTTTTTTTTTAGATATAATCAATTGCAGAGTTTAGCTGGAAATTATTTTCTGTAGATTTGTTTTGATATATTCAACATTTGCATCTTTTTTTCTTTCAAAAACAATGCAAATATAAAAAGGATTTCATGTTTTTTTTTAAACATCTTATTTTATTTTGTATGTAATAGAAGTATAAAATAGAAACGAACGAATAAGCGGGTAAAATTTGTATTGTCAGAACGTGGATAAAACTAGAAGATTCCGTATATCTGTTACAGTAAAAAAATAGTAGAAAAATAGCGAACGTTAATTCGACAATTAAATATTTCCGTTGCACTCAGTATTTTCATTCTAGTATTTCAAAGAAGATTCGATGACCAGCAATTATTTATATATATATATATACACGAAGTCAAAATATCCCAGTCGGTAAAAACACATCTAGAATGTCTTTTTAGATCTGAACTTTAATAATTTGTCTAAAAAAATGTGTTTTTCAGGTATTTTGATAGTACGGTGTTCTTCAATTTCTAGGTGAATATAAAATTTCTCTTATTGAGTGTGAAAGAGTATATATTTTTGATTTGTTTCAAAATTTATGCAATATAAACGTGGAAGTTGGTTTTGTCAGATGATTTGGCTACATAAATTTCAGGTTTGTCAATGAAATTTGGATACAAGAGATACCTCAAATAACTCCCTTGCACGATTTTACTCCCAAAAATATAATCAACGGATAAGGAATATAGAAAAAACAATAATTTTTCTGAACATGCTCATAGTAGAGTAACATTACTCGCTTGCCACTCGAGTTCTGGGTGGCTAAGCTTATTTCTGCCTACTTTTTTAATTAGTTTTTATTCCACAAAATTAGAAAATTTTAAAAACTGACATTCAATATTTAATTGAACATAACAAGTTATGTTTTCTTTTGGGTCAGCCAGTAGATATGGTAAGCTTATTGTGATAAATGCTTGTATTTTTTTATATTTCAAAGTAAAATCATTTGTTAAAAACTTTAAAAGCGTTTTTTATATATACTTTAATCCGATCGTTGAAAAAAATATTTTAAATTCTATTTTCACGGGCATTTTTAGCAATGTCTGTACATTAATTTATATTGTAGTATTGCATTAACAACTTTAGTATGATAATTATCTGAATCCATTTTACTTTCTTAAAGAATATCTTGTCAAAAACTGTCTTATTATTTATTGCATTACAAAGTCGTAAATTTCTTACACCTGTTTCTCTTAATTGTTTATTTTTGTTACGTTAAAAAGACAAATGCTCAAGAGTTGCAATATGTTTTTATTTTATAAAATCCCGAAAAATCAAAACGGGAAAGTCTTTAAAAAGCAAAATTAAAAGCTCAAACACATCAAACGAATTGAAAACAATTTCCGTTCGACAGATTCAAATTTTTATGCATATATTTCCGTTGACATTACTATTTATTTCTATTTTATAAAATTTCTAGTCGAAGAACCAATCTTGCTCTGAGTCGTTAAAATAAGTTAGCATCATCCTTAAACCTTCCGCTAAGTTTTGTGACTATGTTGATCTGTCGAAATGATACAACAAATACATGTAAGTCTACCTCATACCTAACTTTTATTTAAAATTGACAAATCAGCTTCATATTTGTTGACAAATCAGCTTCATAGATCAGACATTAACCTTAATGCTAACGACATTCTATACCAGCATTTCAATCAGCCCGATCATTCCATCGTTTCTATGACAGTTCGCATTATCGAAAAGATATACCATAGCTCTAACAATCCTAATCTTTCAACGACTCTCCGTAGACAAAAAGAAGACTACTGGATTAGACAATTGGGAACTGCAACACCTTATGGCTGCAATGACAAAATTGATGGTATAGGTATTCTATCTAGTCCTTTGTGTAACTCGGTGAATGTGATGAATATTTTCAACTCGACTCCTCGACGTAGACGCAGTCATGGTCATCGTCATTATACATCACCTTCTCTGCATGATGTCTCTATTAATGACTTGCTGCCATTCATACAAAAGCCGTTAGGTATTCATCACATTCGCACGAAACTTTATTCATTACCCCTTTCGAAACTTCATTCTCTGTTCAATTTATGTTTGGAATCCACTGTTACAAACCCTCATTCGAACCAATACAAACTTGAAGCTATAATTTCGGATATTGCAAGTCACAGACTTTTCAAGCCAGTTCGCATTGGAAAAGATGAAAAAGAGAAAAGATCTTTTCTTAATCTTTCCTTTGCCAACAAAGGTCTCGATGGCGTCAACCTAGGCAATATCCTTCATCATAAATTAGTGCAATCGAAAATACCTCCTTATTTCAAAGACCAGTCTGTACCAATAATTTCTTATACCTATACCAAACCTATTGCAACTAAAATTTTCAATTACAAACGCGTTTTGCAGGATCTCGATATTGACGACTTCAAGTCTAAACCTCCTGATTGCACTTGTGCTAGTTCCAAATTCACATATAATCCTGCTGGCCACGTTATTACCGGTGACCTTAACATTGTTAATAACACTTCTCTACGAAATGTGTTATCGAAAGGTCCCAAATATCGTGAGCCTAAATCCATCAATTGGAAATACAACTTTAAAATTTTGATGGATTCAGTCGAGGATTATGCCAGGCAATGGGCTAAGCGCGAGAAGGAAGACGTAGACACTCTTTCCGAATGGATTAAGGCAGTGAGGTCGTTGATACAAATCAAAATTAAGAAACTGAATGGGTCCATCAATAACCATGCTACGTCAATCTTTAAAGACCCAAATGTTGCAAAACACCTATCCGACCTCCATGACAAATATGTTGTTGTCCCTGCAGATAAAGCCCCAAATAACATCGTGTTTGTGTGTAAAAGTCACTACATCAACTGCTTGATAAACGAATTAGGTATTGACAATTCACTTGGTAACTCAACATATACCGTCACGACACTTACCAAAGAGGAAATCCTGGATAATCATAGGTCTGTTCTATGTTCCTTTGGAATTTCAACCAAAGATGAAGAACTGGATCTTCCATCACTGTATTGGATACCTAAACTACATAAGTGTCCTTACAAACAACGGTATATTGCTGGGTCTTCCAAGTGCTCCACGAAACCTCTTTCTAAATTATTAACATCTATTTTATCAGCAATCAAAGACGGGCTTCAAAGTTATTGTGAAACTGCCTATTCTAGAGGTGGCGTGAATCAGATGTGGATACTTAAAAATTCAAAAGATCTTTTAGAGTACATACAATCTAACTCTCTTTCATCTTGTAACAGTATTAAAACATTTGACTTTTCTACCCTGTACACAAGTATTCCACATTCCAAACTAAAAGACAAATTGAAAGAGTTGATATTACTTTGCTTCATAAAAAAGAATGGCCAACGTAGATACAAGTATCTTGTCTTAGGGAGGGATAAATCCTACTTTGTAAAGAATCACTCTGATTCAAACAAAAAATTCTCTGAAACTGATATTATCAAGATGCTTGATTTCTTGATTGACAACATATTTGTTACGTTCGGAGGACGTGTTTTTCAACAGACTGTCGGCATTCCAATGGGAACAAACTGTGCCCCTCTACTCGCCGACTTGTTTCTTTATTATTATGAGGCTGACTTCATGCAGGAACTTCTTAGGAAGAAAGATAAGAAGTTAGCAATATCCTTTAACACTACTTTCCGCTATATAGATGATGTTCTTTCACTAAACAATTCAAAATTTGGTGACTATGTGGAACGCATCTATCCAATCGAACTAGAGATAAAGGATACTACAGATACAGTTAAGTCGGCTTCATATCTTGACTTACATCTAGAAATTGACAATGAGGGTCGGTTGAAAACAAAACTTTACGACAAAAGAGATGATTTCAGCTTTCCAATTGTGAACTTTCCATTTCTAAGTAGCAACATTCCAGCAGCACCTGCATACGGGGTATATATCTCCCAATTGATACGATATTCCCGTGCTTGCATTTCCTATCATGATTTTCTTGATAGAGGTTTGCTGCTCACAAGGAAGCTATTAAACCAAGAGTTCCAAATGGTGAAGTTGAAATCATCCCTTCGTAAATTTTACGGACGCCATCACGAGTTGGTTGACCGTTATGGAATAACCGTTTCACAAATGATATCGGATATGTTCCTTACGTCGTAACTACAATCCCCTTCCCTTTCATGAATATGACCTACCGAATTAGACTATTTACCGGATTTGTAATCAATTAAGCAACACGACGGGTGCCACATGTGGAGCAGGATCTGCTTACCCTTCCGGAGCACCTGAGATCACCCCTAGTTTTTGGTGGGGTTCGTGTTGTTTATTCTTTAGTTTTCTATGTTGTGTCGTGTGTACTATTGTTTTTCTGTTTGTCTTTTTTATTTTTAGCCATGGCGTTGTCAGTTTGTTTTAGATTTATGAGTTTGACTGTCCCTTTGGTATCTTTCGTCCCTCTTTCATAATTGTTTCCATTTTCTATTTAGCAGTTTCTAGCAGTGCCTACATTTAGAGAATATATCTGGTAAAATGCTCTACGAAACTAAGTCAGATATCTTTGAAAAAGTAAGATTAAACATAAACAATGCTTATCATTGAGGGTATAGCCGGCCAAAGTTCTCTGTTTATTCAACAGCATATACATATACTAATCTACGGTACTAATTTTTCTTTCATTTGAAATGCTATAAAACTCCTTAACACGTTGCATCTGCATCTTTATCAAGTCTTCTTATAGCATGCATATAGCAATTAAGTGTTATATATAATGAGTTGTTTACAGGAGATTCCACTGAGTGTGTAGCCAAAGGTAATATCTTTGATTAGCTTGCTTGTTAGCTGAACCGTGATGTCACTGTTAGGTTAGGTAAACTACCCTACTTTAAGAATAGACTAGTCCGACCGAAACCGATTGATCTGTCTGTTGGACCTATACTACTTCGATAGGAGGGCAGTACACCTGACCTTATAATGACTTCACGGTTCAGCTAACAAGCAAGCTAACCAAAGATATTACCTTTCGCTAAACACTCAGTGGAATCTGCTGTAAGTGGATGGTGGTCATTAGGTCCGAGAATTCAATTAATTCGTAGTGCATTTCTTTTAGAACATAAATGAAAATTAAAAAAATCCCACCTGCGCTTTCTCAATGAAATTTTTATAGTGTGTTGTACTACTTTTGGGACAAATTATATCAAAATTATAGAAAACTTCATCGCCTCTAACTCAAAATATGGACAATTTTGTGTTTAGGGTGTCTTAAAATCTTTTGACAGCTTCCGAAGTGCTAATTTTTAACCTTTTTCAGCTGGACCAAATCACTACTTTCCTGTAAAATTCTGGACCCAAATTTTTTTACAGTGTAATTTCACCCCCCCTACTTACAATTTGAGGCATTAAACATGGAGTAATAAATTTGAAAGGGGTATAAAAATTGTTGGCAAGTAACCCACTGTTAACACTAGGGACTATATTCGTGAACAACGAAAATCAAGGGACGACAATTGTGGTCTCGGACCATTAGCGACTGTTGTGGATAAGGCTGTTTTGGTAAGGGCATAACTGAATGCACTTTGTATATCAAGTCAAAAAAATATCAGAAAAAAGATATGTAACGTCGTTACTTTTTGAATGCATTATTGTTCATATTTCAAATTCATGGACGCCATCTCGAGTTGGTTGATATTTTGGGTCCAATAGATGACGACGGTTATTTCACAACTACTATTTCATCCTTTTTTTCTCGGATATGAAATACCAAGTTAGACTGATCACAGGATTTTTATTTAGTACATAATCTACCTTTGTGAAATCACCCTGCATTTTTGTTAAGTTCGTGATGAGTAGTCTTGTTTTCTATGATGTGTTTCAGCTGTTTTTATTTTTGTATTGTGGTCTTTTTTTCGTTTTCCATTTTGACATGACATTGTCGGTTTATTCTATAGTTTGAATGCTCCCTTGGTATCTTTCGCCTCTCATATTTAGTATCTAGATACTTAACAGATGTTTTGTTAATTTGCTGTAGCAAAATTAAAAAAAAACAAAACCCAACAACACTCAGAAATAAAGATTGTATCTCCTTCAGGCAAAGATGTTAGATGGATGTGGTTATTTCTTTCGGTCTATATTGATCATCCAATGCCATTTCCTTAGTATTTAAGCTATTATAAATCTTTTCGTGAGAGTGCTGCAGGTGAAGCTATTTTCAGGAACGCGATTAAAATTCACCAAATTAATATTGTGTTATTACTATTTTCTAGTAATTGATCGTTACTGCTGGTTCAATCAGCTATAGCAAGGTTGACTTTAAAGGATTTCCTAATCTTTTTGTGAGAGTGACAGGCTTAGCTAGATATACAACCAGGTTCAATAAGAAAATTTAAGTCAGGAATATGACAGTTATTTTCAATTCGTTTGATGTGTTTGAACTTTTGAATCTGCCATTTGATTAGGGACTTTCCGTTTTGAATTTCCTTGGAGTTTAATTATTTTTGTGAATTCTGAGACAAATATTGAAGGGACGTTTGACACTTATATCGAAATTGGTCTTCAAAGTAAAGTTAAGCGTATGTGTAATAAATAAAATTGAGAAAGGAAATGGTGAATGTGGCAAAGCGACAACAACCCGACCATAGAGCAGACAACAGCCGAAGGCCACCAATGGGTCTTCAATGTAGCGAGAATTCCCGCATCCGTATACATACCGAGCGATAGCAATTAATTTATTAAAAACTAAAGATCAAAATACGGGTTTCAACAAATTACGGGTCCCTTTTCAATATGTAAAACTTTAAATATATCATAGTCGTTTCATGCTGTGTAATAATTCATCAGACTATATACAAGATTGATTGATTTGAAAACAAGTTGCATCATAAAACATGTACTATATTAATTAAATGCGTGTCTATTTGTAATAAATTGTAATAATTGTTTAAAAATCATTTTGTGTATCAAACATATTTTTTTTTAAGAATCAATAAGCACTGTTTAACTTTCGTGTATGTTTGCCTTTTCTGTCATCACAGTTCATCATCTGCATGTCTGAAATCGGGCATTGTTAGCTGTTATCTTTAGCGATATATTTATCATCTATTCAGGTATGTTTGAAGATTTTAAATTAACAGATTTTATTTTAACCTTAAGGAACATAAGAGCTTGACTTTTTTATACACATGTTTTACTTATTTAAGTCTATGCGTAAACCTCTCAATCATAGACTTGTTTAATTTGACTATTTTCTAAAAAAAATATTTTGAACAATGGGGTCGTTTTTATATCAATAGATATCAATCATACTTCATTATATTTATCTCAGAAATTAATATAGAAGACGTAGAATATTTGGAAATTAAGAGTCATATCAGACGATTTTTGTTTATTGTGGAGATGATAATGAAAGGGAAATTATTAAACCAATCCATGTATATATGCTGAACCAAGTTATGTTAGCACGATAATTATATGACTTCCTGCTTTTGATTTTGAAAAAGCCATGTTCTACAATGTTCTTAGTCCAATAGAACTGGTACTGTATATGATTTTACAACTGAAATTTGAAAAGCCAGTTGTATTATAAACAACGACGGAGATCAAAATAAATATTAGTGTGTTGCTGTTGCTTTGAAGGAAATTGAATCATATGATTTTAAATGTAAGTTGCATGCAGTTGAGTGGTTGTTGTTGGCTCATGCCTGTCATATATTTTCGTAAATTGTTTTGGTATGCATTAGGGTTATTACTTTTCCCATTTGAATTATTTCATGTTTGTCATATCGGGGTCTTTTATAGCAGGATGTTTTTTCTCATTGTTGAAGGCCGCACGGTGACCTATACGGTACTAACATCTACTTTTTTGTGTAATTTTGATGGTTAATTGTATCATTGACAATCATACTGCATCTCCTTATTTTTATATAACGCGTCTCTTTTAATATTTTGATGTTTAACTGTTAATTTTCAATAACTGTTTGGTTCATCAAATCAAAATGGTTGTCTTTCGAACGTGTATTATAGGTCCGCCTCGGAGTACAACATGCCGTAATTTTCCGAAAAGAATCGAAACAAGTCTATGCTCTATGTTAATTTTAATATGGGTAAGCATTATATGTGTGAACATTCTATACCTCACTACGCTCGGTCTAGCGATATTGACAAAGCACCTATTCATGTTATAATGAGCAAAGAGCATGACATGAAAGAATTATCCTATCTGTTTTATAACAAATACGATAAATAACATATAATCGACAACATAATGTAATCAGTGAAAAAAATCATTGCTACTTAACATTTGTGTTTTGTTGTCGATAGTTTACGAACGTCATCTTCATAAAAAAAAGAATCAACGCGAACTTATTTTACGCTAAAAATAAGAGAGAAAATTTATATGTACTATATTAATTAAATGCGTGTCTATTTGTAATAATTTGTAATAATTGTTTAAAAATCATTTTGTGTATCAAACATATTTTTTTTTAAGAATCAATAAGCACTGTTTAACTTTCGTGTATATTTGCCTTTTCTGTCATCACGGTTTATCTCTCGCACTTGTGCTGTGCCATTGTCGAACTCATAACGAGAGGTCTTGTTATTTACCTCACTTCAAACGGATAACCTATCGGCGAATTCGTCGTTTCAGAATCTAATACAATATGGGTAATATTTTCAAAAACGTTCACCAAAACGTTTGGATTGGTTTAAAACCTTATTAACAATAGAAATCTATCCAATCACGTTACGCTATTTTCATTTTGGTGTACGAACAATGAGATTAGCCATAGTCCTTTAGAATAATAAAAGGCAAATTGGATAACAGGAAGACAATAATTCACTAGCAATATATTTCTGAAATTTAAAAAAAGATACATGTACAGAATCATATGACTATAAAAATAAGGTAGATGATCTTTTACGCTTGATAGCAAGTGATATTACCTAGATTGACTTATCAACGCCCTATTTATGTATACTAGTATAATGTTATATTTTACTATCTTTTACTGAACGTGCTTTTGTTTGTATATAGCTTTAAAGAGCCAGAGACGAGCAGTATCTATACTTTTGGTAAGTTTACTGATTGTTTAACTGTAAAAGAATACAAAAGTTCGTGTAAATCAATTAAGCTCTTTAATTTCGAACATACAATTATCAATTCTACAGTTTAATGGTAACTGTATTCAAGTTTATTTTCAAACATAGATAATCTACCATTCACCATTTATTCTGCGTAAGTATAAAAGCAACTAAAATAGAATACTGTCATGTATTTTTATTTCAGAAAAATGTACGTCTTGAAAAAAATTATCCTTTTGAGTATGAAATCAAAAACATTGCTTTAATGAAACTGTTCCTTGTATTACGCATTTCAAATACAAAATGTTTTGAAACCCTTTTTATATTAGAACGTCAGAAAAACTACGGTATTGATCTTACAGAGTTTCCACTTATTGATTTTAAGTCAGTGTTATCTCCAAATACCGTACTGTAATGGGCTTCTGATGTGTCATAGTCATGCATCTCTTGTCTGTAGTCATCTAATTCCTCATCATTTCTGAAGATGATGAATATCATTATCACAACCGATTTCGATATAAATGTCTTTTTTGTGAAAATCTGATCAATAGTCTTTCATGATTTAACCAAATTCGAATTATAAGAAAAAGAACATATAACTTGAGCAATGTTTAATTTTTTAAGAAATCCATTACAGATTTGTTATGCAGCTTTGCTTTGATATCTATTTTGCACAACTTTTAAGGATTTTGGGTCCTCAGTGCACCTCAGCTTTGTCTTTTTTTTTCCTTTATAAATTTTGATCCGAGAGTCACTGATGAGTCTTATGCAGACGAAACGCGCATCTGGCGTATCAAAGTATAAGCCTGTTACCTTTGAAAACTACTTTGAAACGTTTACAATATTAATCATTTATTAATCGTACAAGGTAAGGAACTTCCCTAATTGGTAAGTATATATTAGTTTAAGTTATAGTTTATTTGTTATGAATCAAGGTTGTATGTTCCTGATTGGCTGCAATGGATCTCATAATATTTGTGTTTGACCTTCATCAGTATGAACAAAATTATTTTGTGCACATGATTATTATTTTTCACTAAAGTTGTGAGGTAGAACCCTGTGCGTGAAATGTGCGTTCGACTACAATTTTAATGAAGTTGAATTGTCAGTGTTCCTTCCTATTATCGGTGGTTCTCTTTTTTCACCGTGGCACTTATTGTTAATGAAACAACATCACCAATATCTATGAGAGTGGCGCTAATTACAAACAAATCATTTAATCAAACAAAATCACTACCAAGTTTGCGTAATCAATTATATATCCTTGTAAAACGATGAAATTATTCAATCTTTTTTTCAAATGTTGGAAATAAATTCATACAATACAAATAGGAATTATAGATCGAGAAAAATGACCAAATTGCAAAAGGGATGATCTGAAGTGCACAAAAAAGACATACCAGATATATGGAGTAAATCAATAATAGACGATGAGTGAATAAATGAGGCATGTTAAAGTGAAATTGTTTATTAAGCCGAATGGTGATAATATACTGTAAACGGTTGAATAGTGTGCCTGAGAACAGATCACTTTCAAGATTAACATGTGGAGCAGGATCTGCTTACCCTTCCGGAGCACCTGAGATCAATCCTAGTTTTTGGTGGGGTTCGTATTGTTTATTCTGTAGTTTTCTATGTTGTGTCATTTGTACTATTGTTTGTTTGTTAATCTTTTTTTTATTTTTATGAGTTTGACTGTCACTTTGGTATCTTTCGTCCCTCTTTTACAGCTACTGAACGATTTCAATCATCTTGGACAAAAAAACCGCCAATACTACAAACGAAAACATCGTCAGATAAACAGACAAACAATAGTACACAAAACACAAAATAGAAATCTAAAGACTGAGCAATACAAACCCAACAACAATAGCATACATTTGAAAAAGTTAAGATATAGGCAATCAAAACAAATTCTTTTTTATTATAAACTTACATGTCAACATTCTGGTGTTGAGGATGACCTGTAAAAACACGATAAACATGTATGACTTTTGCACCGCTATTGAGATAACCTTGTCCTCTTATAAATGAGCTGCGTATGATAGAAATCAACCTAATGATACTGAACGTACAATGTATACATTGACATGTATAAAACTTTCTGTGTCATTTGAACTCTTGTGGATAGTAGTTTTCTGATTGGTAATCATGCAAAATTTTCCTATTTTGACATCTGATTGATTTGGAACATTCATAGACGAAATAAGAGATGAATGTTGGTCGGTTTTATGGATTTTATCAAAATAAATAGCCCATTTATCAAACAGTATTTCTGAGAAATTTTTACTCTGAATAGGTTAGTGACACATGTAACTATCTTCATTTGCATAAGGTCGATGTCTATCCGACGCAGGTCATATTTTTATTTGAATAATTAAATAAAATTTTATACGTTTATGATATCAACAAAGTATATATATAGTGTCCTTGTATGGAATAAATTACAGTTGCATTGGTTTTCTTTATTCAAAGGAACTTAAACAGGAAGCTTCACTCTGACAGACTTTGCATACCTCGACAAATTAAGAACAGCAATGGCAGGTGAATAACAGTTCTTTATAGTTCATAAGTGTATGTTCAATGATGATCAATAAAAACGTTAACCTGATTGAAAGATCAACACTAGCTCTACTGCCTTCACAAAGTACAGAGATTTAAAAAAAAAATAAAAATGTTCTGATGATTATAGAAAGTACAGTCAAAACTGCTGAAGAGACCACCTGTATAAAGCAGAAAAGTGTGTTATAAGACTATTTATTTTAGATCCATCTGTAATACATTTCTTATAGATTGAACCTGCATTAAAACCTGTCTAAAGGTTGCACTTTGTAAATACAGCTGCTTCTTAAACCACGCCTCTTTTGGGGAGATTTAGAATATTCAAAGAAATTAATTTTGTTTACATACTGGTTCCCAGCTGTGTGCCATCTCATATAGATAACTGTGGAATGTTACCAGTAAATATACATGTGCATATTATTTACATTGAAATTTGTGGTAACCCTTAGTTCGAGGTAGGGATAGTTAAGATTATTTGTGTTTGTTTAAACTCTGAAATGTTCAGGGCATATAAACGTTGAAAATATGCTGCACAGCCCGATATTTTGACCTTTGAAAAAAATTGTAGTGCATATGAACTTTCAATTCTAGGATAAGATTTTTTTCAAAATTCTTAGTAAAATTGAAACAGTTTTAGCCGTTCGTAGGAATTCCAATGGGAAATTGCATTGTCAATATTTACAGAAATGCAACCTTTAGACAAGACAATTTTGCTCTCCCTCCAGTGGCCTCTTAAAACAGGTTTCACTGTATTTCATAATTTATTTATTTACCTGTAGAATTATGCTGGTATGAAATTGAATTCTGTTTTGATTCATATTTACTGCTGAAATGAACTTTGAAATGAATACATTTGAATATTTGAATATGATTATAAATACATAAAATAAAGGCAAAAGTAGTGTACCGTTGTTCAAAATTCATAAATCGATAGAAAAAAAGCAAATCCGGTTTACAAACTAAAACTGAGGGAAACGTATAAAATATAAGAGAACTACGACACAACAGAGACACAACACTAAATGTAACACACACAGAAACGAATTATAATGTAACAATGCCATTTTCCCGAATTGGTACCGGGCACTTTATAAAAAAATGGTGGGTTGAATCTGATTTTGTGGCATGCCAAACCTCCCGCTTTAAAAAGTCTTCTAATCGAATCCAATCATCATGGAAACATGTTACCTCTGACGACACTGAACAAAATACCTTGTCAAATATTTCAACCTTTGATTTAATAGTTAAGAAGTGCATTTCTTCTTCTCATGACTTATCATTTGTGCTCAATTCATGATAATTGGACGGACAACTTAATAAATAAGTTTAAGAGCATGTATTTCAAACGTTCCATACGTTAAGTTCAGTTTACAAATGGTATAATCTATGTTATAATTTTAAACACGTGTATGAATTGTTAAATTTGAATTGTGAGTGTGGTAAGATAATTCATCAACTAAAGTTTAAATTTATATCATTGATATTAAACCAAAAAAAAATAATACACAAGAAACACACATTAGGGTCAACATGCGGTTTTTCAAAATACTAGTAGTTTCGTGTCCGGATGTTTTGCCACTCTTTGAATCGATTAAGTTAATATAAATTTTATATATTTATTTTAAAAATGACAAGTCAACAAACTCAACGAGTTATATCAAAGACCCAAGTGATATATATGTAAACTCATCCTTTAACATGTTTGAAATAACTCACTCTACGTTTTCTCTTTCTTTGCCTCTAACTAATGTAAAACCTAAAACAAATGAATGTAATTGAACATCAATCAAATTTTTGATAATATTTCCATATAAACTATACTTCTTTAGACTTTGATTGGCCTAATAGGCGTTTTGCAAAACCCGTAATTGACCCTGTAATTAGAGATGCCTTAAAAAGTTGTCTCCCTTATGGGGGACATTAATTTGAATTTGCAATGGTTAGCTAGCAGAAAGAGCAAATCCATATGTGCTAATGTGAGTAATTTAGAAGGTTTTCAAATCTTTTAATAACATTAATTTGCTTTTTAACCAAATACTAATGACATCAGAAATTATTTTTTGTGAAAAATTAGTTAAACCGCCGATACATCACTTTCAATTCATCATGTTCTTCATTTGCAAAAACCAATTTTGTCCGGTATGGAACCAGTCTACGATTGACATAGGGGCATATGGGGCATATCCACTAACAACGAACCCATGATAGCAAAAAAGGGCAACATTTCAAATGAGCAAACCAACAATAAAAGAATGGATAAATTCCGCTAAACCGAAACAAGATTGATATGCAAATCAAGTGTTAAAAGGTGTTCTTTTGATTATAACAGCACTGTGTAAATATTGGGTGTATATATTTTCATACATTACAAAAACTAGTAAATAATTTGACATGAATGAGTTTTTTTTTCCCAAAATGAGCAATATAAATATATATTGATCATATCGAGCCAATCTTACTGTTTTGTTTAATTGCCTTCCAATTTTAGGCTACAGTGTCATATACCTATGTGACTTTTTGTCCCAAAAATTTTGACATCTAAGAAAAAACCTCAGATTGTTATTTTGAATTACAGCGGACATTTAGAATAGCACTAAAAGGCTTGAAACATTGATTGGAAACTGATACTTTTTTTTTTCATTAAAACTAAGTTTTATTAACATATTTACATTTGTTGATATATACATCAAATACCGGTACCTTATCCCGGCCTCGTTAACATTAGTATAAAACATCTAAAATTATGGTTAATTATGTTAGTACACAAATTTTCTTAAATCCGGATATAATTCATGTCTTTGCCTGAATGATTTTCTATACTAGTATCTTTGTTTACAAAGAAGGTAGATAACACGTGCAGTGCATATATGGAATACAAACTAATAAGTGCTTTTTATTCAAGGAAATGTTTCCAAAATATTCGTTTTGAAAGGATTATTGATATGCCGTTATCTTTTTCTGTTGTGAATATTCGATTGATATGCAAATGCATTTTACCAAATATGACTACAGTAAAATCGGATGCTATTTTATCAATTGAAGGTAATTGTCATTTCTGTCAGATTATAGATTGTAACGTTATGTCTTGGATAACGTTAAACTAGTGGGGGGGGGGGGGGAAATATGAGTGGACAACAACAAAAAGAGACGAATAATATATAGTACAAGTAATAACCATAAAAACATGACAACAAATACATATAACAAAACAACTGTTGACTGTTGTATGAAAATACAGTCAAATCTAAACTCACCATTGATAAACAATATAATTTGCATGCACATTAATAAACAGGTAGTTATACATGTACAGTGTTTGAAGAAAATTTACAGTATAATCCGAATATTTCAAAACAAATATTTACATGTATATACATAAACATAAACAGGTAATTATACCTGTGCCATGTTTGAAGAAGATTACAGTATAATCTCTGTATTTGGGTGAATGAGTCAGACAGGAAACTGATACTTGAATAATTCAGGATTTACATGTTATCCATAAAGAGACACAGACACAAGAAAACATACTATACGGGGATTACACATGTATAAAGTTCTTAAAGTTACAGTTTTTTTTATATTATAAATTATATTATATATTATATTTTATATTATATTGTATTATGCTATGAAGAGATTCACTACTGCAATTCACCATATCTTTTCTGGAACAAATTATCGGCTTGTTAAATACGAAGAGAAGCAATACTGCAAATACTGATTAATATGAAGAGCAGGAATACCTAAACGAAACTTTTTCTGAAACAAAGTATCGCTATGAATAATATGATGTGTAGCAATGATAAAATTGACAAAAACACAATTTCTGAAACAAATTATCGCAATAATATATACGAAGAGCTGCTGCACTGACGTTAAACCTACCATTTCTGTAACAAATTATCCCCATTATTAATACGAAGAGAAGCAATCCTCCTATAAGTCCTATTGCGACATACATTAAAACGTTCTGTTCTTCTTTATCTAAAAGAAAGTACATGTAGTCAGTTTTTACAACGTTAAGTTCACTGTTTAGACATTTGGCCTGTATTTAAGTAAAAAAAAATAGATATTCAACATGTGTCTGGTATAATTCAAAATGCACGAAAACAAACATAAAATACATTCGATGTATTTAATCAAATATGCTTATTATGAATAGTTTGCAATATTATTAAAAACTTCAACAATATATGATAATAAACAAAAATAATTAATATAATTAAATAAAATACCATTAATTGTCAATTGCAAACACACTGATTGAGGTTCTTTGTTATCAAACAGTTGACTAATATTACAACAAAGACTTCGTCCACTTTTTTCTGACGATAGAATCAAGTCCAATGTACCAGCAACTGTATACATGTTATCAGTAGTATCATATGAGTATACTGCAATGAAATCGTAATATTGTTCTTGGATACTCATGGAAATAGTCGGAGCAGGATATCCATTCATTGATGAACAAGTCCATGTTCCTGACGATCCGGATATCAGGTTGGTAGGTCCAGTCAGTATTGGAACTGTTGGTGTAACTTAAATGACACAACATTGAAATATTATCATTTAAGGATGTTTGCTTCTCTGTTTCAAAATAACAAGCTGTTTAATAGACTGTTAGAAATTGATGGTATATTAATAAAGAAACTTAAAAAGCAGAAAAAATGTCCCTTGAATTTGGTTGTAAATGATTATCTCTGAATTTTCATACATTTAACATTGATCCTTTTTATCTTTGAAAAGACTATGTTAAAATAAAAAAGAACTTATCAGATCTTTGAAAATGACTTTTTAAACTATATATAATAAAATTATTGAATGAGAGGTAGGAGTCAGCAAGCAATATTTTTTTCGACACAACATGGATAAAACTAGAGGAATCAGAATAGCTAAAAAATATAAAAATCAAAGTTTTGCAAACATCCTTAAAGTGCTAATCACGATTAAATATATAATCACCTGATCTTAGAACGAAAAATCAAGTAAAGAATGAGTGCAACCAAATATGTTTGTTTGATTGAAACAATCTTTACACTGATAATTTTTTGTTTAAAGTTTCAAATTCATAAGCAATATCAAACGATAAGTGTGTAATAAGTAAATGATATAAAACAAAAGTTAACATGCAATGAGATGGTAGAAGCTTTATGTTTGGTAATCAACATTGTAACAGCCGGCGGGCTTGGTAATTTTATTGATACGATTGTATTGATCGGTGATAGTAGTTCTGTTAACATCATATGTAAAGTGCAAAGTTCATACGTACAATACAATTCAATATATATCGTCGATGAAAGTGGGTTCTGTAAAATGTCGTTATCGGCCTGACACTCAAACACTTCGAGGTGGTCATCCAAACCGGCAATAAAAGTTAGAGTTGATGTTGTTACCCCGCTACTTGTAGATCTACCTATGCCAGTAGTGATGATGTTTCCATCTCTAAGCCAATTTACAGTTGGTAAAGGATTTCCTCCTGTAGAACTGCACGATAATGTTACAATATCACCTAGCTCATATCGTTGTGCTCCAACTATTTGTGGTTGTCCTGGGAGGTTATTGGAAGCTATTAAATAACAAAAGTACTTATAATACAAATGTATATGTGATGATAAACTAATATATCAAACTGACACATTGGTATATAGACATAATTCTAATTCTTATACAATTTAACCCTTTCTGGTGGTCCTATTGTAAGAAACATTTGATCACAGTATGGTTCCCTGGAGATCTCAGATGAGTATTACGTAAATTAAAATGCCATATCTGACTATTTCGAAATTAGTTAGCACTTTTAGTTAACACTTATCAATAGATATAACGCTTCCCTTTTATTTACACGGTATTGAAGCTATACATACATGTTTATTAAGGTTTGAATCTAGTTGGCATTTCTTACGACAGATTTTGATAGCGCAACATGAGATACCGACATATTGTCGAACATATTTTCTAATTTCAGATTGATACATTAAGAAAAGCTCATAAAACGTGTGTGGTTTCTGGTTTTGTAAAGGGTTAATTTATCAATATGACCGTATTGATCAATTGGTTTAATAATGAATTATTATGTATAGATGTGCTTGAAATGTAATTTCCATTATCACTATATATTTTTTTAATGAAAATATTGTACTTCATCCATATTCCGTTATATCATATGGTATCATTAGTATTATTTTTATTTACTCTTTTTTGCTTATTTTTTTCGCTTGCTTTATTATGTGCCACTATAGATATTTTATGTAAATGCCTGTTAATCCATGATGAATAAAAAAAAAATTATAAAAAAACTTTAACCTGAAGTGCGACGAACAGACGGACAGACTAACGGACGAACAGACCGAAGGACGCACAGACCAGAAAACATAATGTCCCTCTACTATCGAAGGTGGGGCATACAAAAAGTAAATTTTAAAAAGCCCAATAAAATGAGAATTTAATATCATTTAAGAATAAATCAAGAAATTAATACCATTAATACCAAAATTCCGAAAATGTTTTCCGCGTACACTTGAGGTAATGTGCTCCTTAGGTAGAAAATCCTCCTTGTTTCGAACAATTCAAACATTGTAAACACTGTCCTAAGTCAGGAATCTGATGTACAGTAGTTGTCGTTTGTTTATGTAATATATACGTGTTTCTTGTTTCTCGTTTTATTTATATAGATTAGACCGTTGGTTTTCCCGTTTGTATGGTTTTACACTAGTAATTTTGGGGCCCTTTATAGCTTGTTGTTCGGTGTGAGCCAAGGCTCCGTGTTGAAGGCCGTACTTTAACCTATAATGGTTTACTTTTTAAATTGTTATTTGGATGGAGAGTTGTCTCATTGGCACTCACACCACATCTTTCTATATCTACTTTAAAATTGATAAATATGACGATACCAATCTTATTTTTTTTAATTATTGACTAATGGACTGTTGAAATCATCTGGGAGGAAACTTCTACCAGCAGTTTAAAAAACAAACCTTATCACCAACATATATAACAAAGCCAAAAAATGTACGAAGTTGAAAAGCGTTGAAGACTCTTTAAAATTCCGAAAGTTGTATTCCAAATACAGCTATGGTAATTTATTTCTGTGGTAGAACTTGCTTATAGTTAGTGTTCCGAACAATAAATGGTTTTGTATACAGTTATGCATAAATACCTGTATCACCATATCAATGCCATTTCGTGTCAACATGGGATATATTGTAAACGGTTCAGATATAACCATACATAGTTTGTACTTCTTCTTTCTTTGATATTTTTTTAGAAATGAATATCATGTTCGTCATACAAAAAAGTATAATTGAAAATATCGGAAATAAACGCCTTATAAAAACATTGAACAAAAGTATGCTCAAGAAAACAAGATTTCAGATAACCAATGAAGTCAACTTACAGATAAATCAAAATAATCATATTTAAGAAATAATTCCTTCTTGTCATGCTCTATGCGCATTTTAACATGGGTAGGCATTATATTTGTCGATCTTTTACACTGAGCGTTAGCGAGGTGTAAAATGTGGTCAAATATAATGCCTACCCATGTTAAGATGAGCATAGAGCATGACATGAAGGAATTATTTCGATTCTAGCATGACAAATACAATATATTTATAGGTCGAAGCGTACGAAAATACCGTAAGACTGTTTGGCTGTTCCCATTTCCTCCCCGAGAAGTTTGTATATTACATTTCACATTTGAAAAGTTTAAAAACTACGACCAGGGTAAATATATGTTGTTTGATAAAAATACATAATAAAAGTAGATGCTTGCTACTTAATTTGTAAATATTTAAAAGGATAACGACGGAAATAACGTTAATATAAAAAGTCCGTGCGCATGTGTCAAACATATTTTTTGTGCTCATTAGAACACGGCTGTGTTAACAAAGCGTAATAAGGACGTCATATTGGAATTTTATTTTGACATAGATATAAAATTAAGAAGATTCGGGTGAACTACATTGAGACAACAATAATACGTAAAAAAAACCAAAGCTTCTATATAGATTCTTTAACGAGATACTAATATATATGGAATATGCATAGGTAATAGTAATTAATTGATTATGGAAGTGATGATACAAACCATTAAGCGTAAGATAAGTTGTCTTTACAAGTGGACGCTGAAGAAATCCATTGTATGCTTGACATTCATATACCTCTAGATCGCTGTCGGTAGTTGTTGTTACAATCAATGTTGTAGATGTTACATTACCACTGGTAGACGTACTAGTACCAGATAAAATCACAATATCATCCATCAACCAAAGCACTGATGGTTTGGGGTTTCCTCCTGTAGAACTGCATGTAAGAATAACAGTTTTTCCTACCTCATATTCTACTGGTTTACTTATTTCCGGTTCACCTGGAGCTAACCTGAAGGATGCTAAAATATAAATGCTTGCGATTAAAACTGTATATCTAAATGTGTAAACACATTCCTTTGTTAAAAATAACCGAAACAAGTTTTGTCAAAATCATAGAAACATTAGAAAGCAATTCGTTTTGAAAATAAGTTCATCCCAAATGAAATACATGTATTGCAGTCGTAAAGGCAATTATTGCAAAAATACTTAACTGTTCTACCAAAAAGTAAAATAACAAAACTACCGAACTGTTAGACAATTCAAAACGGAAAACCCTTAACAAATGACACAATTTGTCATATTTCGACACGGATTCAAAAAGATCAACAATATGTATGTCTATAAAAGTACATAACTCATGAACAGTAGAAAGGACATCACCCAATTTCAATTTTGATCTGCGGTTAGTGGTAATGAGAATTTTTTAAGTTTTATAACATTTCGTTGGGGCAGAATAAAGTAAGAAAACGGAAACAAATTTTCGAGACGGACGATGTAACACTGAATGCTCCTTTCGCTTCTAAAGCTATCTGATATTATGTAACAAATTATGTTCAATGATCTTTTTGTCGACGCTTTTTATTTGTTTCTCGTTGAAATAACAAATGGATAGACGATATCTCAAAGTAAACTTTTTTGGATATGCAAACGTTTTCACCCTGGTACATGACCGAATGTGAAACTTGCAAGTAAGAACATGTTACCTTCTAGTACTTTAAGTATGATAGGTCCACTCATAAATTGAAGCCACCCATTTTTAGCTTGGCATTTATAAATGCCCTCATCGTTTTTTGTAATGCTAAATATATTAAGATTAGGATTTGTGGCTGATGAAATGATTTGTCTCTTTGCATTATTAGTCCCCATAGATATTATTTCCGCAGCTCCTCCATCCAACGGCGTTTTCGTCCATTCCCATTCAAAAGCAGGTGGTGTTCCGTTTATTTTACACATTATAGTAGCTATAGAATCGCCTACTATAGATGAATATGTGGTTAATGAGGCAGTTATACTTAGGTCACCTGTTAATAAAAATAAATACACACTAAATATACTTGTACATGTATATGATAATTGAATAAATTTTGAAATTGACACGGATTATCGCATTACACCTGAATCAAGGTTTGTTCATGACAAAGTCTTATATGGAAACAAAAATGAAGGGAGGTCAATTATTAATAATAAAAAAATATATAACCGGTGATAAACATAAGTGCTTCAAAAGATGAATATCACATTTGCAGACAATAGTGACATCAATGAGATTTCACTACTGGGAGGATAATACTAACGAGTATATTGCTGTTCAATAGTAATAAAGTCTAGTTAACTGAAAGAAATCCGGGTCACAAACCAAAACCGAACGAAACTATAAGCGAAACACAACGGAACAACATGACCACTGAATTCTTACAAAATAAACGCCAATATACATATAAACATATTACGTACTTGACAACAACTGTCTTATTTCTGACTTGGTACATGCTATTTTAAGAAAAAACAATAGTGAGTTGGATTGGTTTTATGCCTACCCACCAAACCGCCCGTTTATGACGATGACAGAAATACGGCTTCAATGACTTATTACGAGACAGGAATATATTATATCTCCAATTTACACCACGATAGAATTATGAACTTTGCATCATACGAATATATAAACGCCACAAAAAGTAACTTCACAGGCAAATTTGTAGTAACATGATATGAAATAGCGATTGAGTTTGTAATTGTGTTATTTTATGCATTTTCTAACCATTACAATCATATTGATATAACATTGAATATAACAGTAATGGTGTAATTATTTGTATCATATATCCATCTCGGTTTTACGTCGTAATCAAAACTGTAAAAACAAAATAATCATGTTTATATAAAGCTAAAATACATATAAATGAACAATCTTAATAATTGTCTTAATTATCACTTAATTCTCGTGAAAAACGTTATCAAGATATCGTGTTGAAAAAAGTCGTATGCACTTGAGGTGAGTCGAAAATATCATGTGGATGAAAGCCAAATAAAAAGAACGGGCATTTTAGGTTTAAACCTGTGAAAATTGAAAGATGCAATTAAGCTTTTCAATTTACATTTCAAAAGATGTATTCTGGATTTCAAACATTCATCAAAGCTTTGCGTTTCTTTTTTTTTATCAGTATACTTACTTATGAATCTAAGGACTGAGCTTGTACTGTTACATTGTCCAACTTCGTTGGTAGCAGAACATACATAGGTTCCACCATCGAATGATTGAAAGTTAAGTATTGTCAATGAAGGATATTGAACGTTACCACCATAATATTTAGCTGTATTGCCTGTGCTCAAAGTTCGTTGTTCAGAAGATCCAGTTTGAGTGAAATACCATATAATGGCCGTAGCTGCTGGTTCTCCAGTTATAGTACATGTTATTAATTGAGATTGTCCCTCGAGTAGATCAGCATAATCTGGTGAAATATCAACGGTTAGTAAACCTGCAAAGACAACATGGACAATATTAGTCTCCTTAATCCAGAGAATTTAGAAACAAAAATTATGAAAGCACAGGCACAAGCTATGCAATTAATTATAAAAAATTCTCCGTGAAGAAGATTTAACATTTATAATCAATGTATCATCAATACTAAAACAAATTTTTTTTTACAATATTTCTTACAGATAAAAATATAACAATGGAAGACAAAAGATAGACATCATAAATCAAAGTTTCACTAATGCATAAAGTTAATCGCATTTTTATAGCACAATAAATATAAAAAAACTACAACTAAATCTGTATTTGGATTGTGCATGTTGTGTCTACATAATATTTCAAAACTACAAGTAAAAGAACTCTAATATTATAAAGTCTTGAAATTTAAAATGGATAAAAATAAGATACTTCTAGACAATTATATTACTTTTTTTATTGTTCAAAATTTATTGTGTCAATTAAAATGCCGGATTAAAAAAGGGGAGGTCCATAAAAAGCTGACAAAATCAAACGCTATCAATAAACAAATCAAATGAAAAAACAACTGCTACATTCCTGAAATGGCATAGGCATTTTCCGAAGAAAATCGTGGATTAAAGCTGGTATTATCATGATTATATTGACTTTTAACTCAAAATTGTATATTAGATTTTATCATATACTTAGGCAAAATAACATATGATTTTTACCGTATGATAATAGCATTAAATTAAAGTATTTTCCATATTTTTCGAATTGGTGCTTAGCGGGCTAATATGAAAAGTTTATCACATGCTTCGATTGTTATCACATGCCTTTCCGTAACGTTATCACATGGCATTCCGTTGATACTAGTATTTTGTGTAAAATGATAAAATTAAATAAAAAAAATAAAAAAAAATAATTATTAAATAAATTAATTTTTTAAGATTTTCTGAAATACAATTTAGATAGTTTTTTCATTCCAAACAATGTTCATTACGTATATTGTTGAATTTTATTTGTGTCGATTTGTCCATTATGATATTAAAATGTGTTGTTTCTTTTCTCCGTTGAGGCATATGATAGAAAGATTTCATATTGAATGTATCAAATGTTCAGTCCGACGTCCGTGCACTTTTTACTCTTTCAAATTCTTTTCTGGAACCACGTAAAAGGATCAATATATGAATCTGTTATTTTTCTCTACTGTTGAAGCATATGATAAAAAGATCATAACATGTCATTTTTCATATCGCATATATTATCAGCCCTCGGTCAATATCAGCCCTCGAGCCATGCGGCTCTTGGGCTGAGATTGAACCTAGGGCTGATAATACATGCGATATGAAAAATGCCATGTAATAATCTGATATTATATTTCCTTCACATGATGACAATCAGTTAAATATGACCAACAATGTTTGAGAAAGTTTTACTTAGACAAAAACAAATATGAACTTAGATTGATTTGACTATTTCGGTTCTGATACATCATTAACTTGCAAATATTCGGCTCTGATTTTTCGTCATGAAGGTAAATGCAAACAAGAATGTGTCCCAAGTACACGGATGCTCCACTCGCACTATCATTTTCTCTGGTCAGTGGACCGTGAAAAATTGGGGCATAACTCTTATTTGGCATTAAAATTAGAAAGATCATATTATAAGGAACATGAGTAATAAGTTTCAAGTTGATTGGACGTCAAACTTATCAAAAACTACCTTGAGCAAAAACTTTAACCTGAAGCGTGACCAACGGCTGTACACACCAGAAAACATAATGCCCCTCTATCGTAGGTGGGGCATAACAAGTAATTCGGACACTTGCAATCTAAAAAAAGAGTTGTTACCATTCTTTCTAGTGTATTTCATTTTACCATTACATGTATAAAACATAAGGGATGACTTAAAGTTCAACAAGATTAAAAGAAAGGTATTGTACGTTTGCAATTTAGATTACACTTGGTATCAACACCTATATGTATATATGTAGTACGACAGTCTGCCTTTTTGAAAAAAACATGCAACCACTGATAATGACTGATAAACGATATATAAAAATAACAAGAAGTGGTATGATTGCCAATGAGACAACTATCCACCAAACGAAGTTGATGTAAGAAATTATAAGCAACCGTACGATATTCAACGATGAGAAAATCCATAGTCGACATGATAAACATGAATCACAGCCTGATTTATGATAAAACATCATCATGATAGATCAACGATTTCTTGCAGTTTCAAAAAGTGGAAATGCATTTTGATTTTGTTCTTAGTATGATTTTTATACCGTCATTTTTGTTTCGCAATACAACGTTAATTATAAAATAGTTTTTGTGCTTGTGTTTTTCCCCAATTCTTCCATCTTGATTTAAGTTGAATGTTCATCTCAGCTACACTTTTTTGTATTCGCTTAAGTTTCTGTCAAAACATTAACATCATAATTGAAGGGCAATAAATACTGAAATATACTTATAGAACATTTCTGTCAATAACACCATGTGAAAGCAACTTTTCTGAGACCTTTTACTGAAAGCTCTCAGGCACAATAGGATGGGTTTCTTCATGTGTTGGTCACCATATTATGCAGCCATTTTGATTCAACCATTTCCACAAGAGTTATTGGTTATTAACTATTATTTGTATTATTTTAGAATAACACCTTGTGAACTCATCTGAGAGTGTTTGTAAAAAAAAAACTGTCTAACTGGTGCTTTTGTTTGTCATCATGTGTTATTGGCCATATGCTATTATGATTTTGATCTGACCATTCTTCGAGAGTTGTGGTAAAAACACTGTGTGAAGCAAATACTCTAATACCATCTTACAGAAAGCTCTCACAAGCTGCAGTATTGTCCACTACATGTAAATCCATCTCACAGCTTAGAATCAAGTCATTCAAGACATTTTCATTAACTTCTTCCATATCATTTGAAAAAAGTTCTCAAAGTTCCTGAGGAGCGATAGGCTGTACTTCAGAAAAAAAGAGATTCTACAGTGCAGCGACGAGTTCAGAACGTTCATACTCCTTTTACATCTTATTCTCCTCAAGAAACTGTCAGAAACAATTACTTTCAACTGTAATTATTTTTTTAGGGTCCAATGAGTCTCTGTTTTACTACAATTAATCAATGGCTGCCACGTGAAACCGTTGGGATAATTTTGTGTACAAACAAAAAATGTCGGAAGCTCTCTATACTTTTCTATTTATATTTTTTTGTTCAAAGAGGTAAAATCTTGAAAACTTCGAATAAAGGGAATATGACAAATTTAAAGGAATATGATATTCAGAGGGGAATTTGATGTTTTGATCAACGTAGGACAGTCTCGACCATTGAAATTTGTTAGCTATCAATATTTTCATATAGTGGAATTATACCTTTTGAACATGACTGCAAGGTAATATAACAAGTGTTAAGAACATACCAAGGTAAATTTAAAATGGGGAAAGTTCATTAATCAAACGCTTAACCATATCCATCAATTAATCGAATGATAATTTCTTCAATAAAAGAACTTACTTCCAGTTACAGTCAGAGTAGTAGATGCACTGTGTCCAGGTCCTACACTGTTAATCGCAAAACACGTGTAAGTTCCTGCATCACTTTGCGCTGCATTGAATATGGTCAGAGATGGTGTAGTTTTAGTACTGCCACTGTATTTGTTAGTGTTTGTTGAGAATGTAATTTGTTTTATGTCGCCACCAATATTTCTTTGCCAGTAAACTGAGTTAACAGTGAGTGTAGAGGTAACAAGGCACTGCAAGGTCACTGGGATACCAAGAGTGACAGAGTATGACGACTGTTGTACCGAAACAGTTGGTACATCTTTAAAAGAAATAAAATGTATGATATATTAAAAGGCAACCCAATAGGGAAATAAAATGTATGATATGTCAAAAGGCAACGCAATAGGTAAAATAAAATGTATGGTATGTCAAGAGGTAACACAATAGGGAAATAATATGCAAAACACATGTCCCTTTCCATGTTATAGAACAACACTAACAAAATTAAGTAATGTTCATATCAAACGAAAAATCTATTTTTCCAATTTGCAAGATTTCAAATAAACCTAATTTAACTTTAAATACATTGTAAATCGTAAAACAGATAAAGGATAATCAAATATTTCAAATAGGGAAAAGAGAAGCGAAAGATGACAACGTCAAGGCTAAACATGCAAACAAAAAACCACAGATTAAGAATTTAATATGGAAAACTAAAAAAAGCCAACCATTAACGTGGGTGCTCTTAGCTGCTCTGGAAGAGTATGAGATCCTACTCCACGTGTGGCATCCGTCATGTTGCTAATGCAAGTACAGACCTTGTAACCATTATAATGTGGTAGGTCACATTCAGGTAGAAGAGGACGGGATTGTATTTAACCAAACCTCTTTGTCACTTTCTAGACGTATGTGACGATATAAGACATACTTAACATGTGGCATCCGTCATGTTGCTAATGCAAGTACAGACCTTGTAACCATTATAATGTGGTAGGTCACATTCAGGTAAAAGAGGACGGGATTGTATTTAACCAAACCTCTTTGTCACTTTCTAGACGTATGTGACGATATGAGGCATACTTAACAGTACCTGTTGTATCTTTATTTAAAGGTGGATGGGATATATCCGTTCAAACATAGTCACCAGATTTTGTTATAGATAATGCATATTTTAAGATTTTTCTTGTCGAAGAACACACCGAGGTTTGTCAGGATTGGTCCAATGAATGATTGACCACAGGGAGACGAATATAAATACATGTAGGTCAGAGTATTATTTCCTATTCAGTATGTATCGTCCTGAGCATGCATGAAATATTGCCACTGGACGTTAAGCAAGCAACCACAAATCAATCAAACTATTCAGAGTGACTCAATAAGATTTTTTTAAATCTTACACACGAATATGTTAAATTTGGCTTTATTTTAAGATCTGCATTGAAATTCTTCTCACATATATGATAATGTCTCTGTATTGAAGCGATAAATTAACAAATTTCACGTTATATTGTCTTAAATTATAATGCGGGCAAGACGATTTTTTCTACACCTATCATATGCATTGATCGAACTTTAAAAAATACATTCCCAAATCGGCAGCAAAAAACGGCCAGACGAATACAACTTTGAAAGAAATTGTAGATTGCATTTCTTTAAAGGAAAATAATGACCTCACACAGGTCATTATTTTATGCCTTGAAACACATTTCATTGAAACATGGTATCGTCCGGATTGATTCTGAGAAAGAATGAACTATGGTTCTAGTATATAAGAATTATTAATAAAAACAAAATCATCTATATAACAAAGAGTCATTTTTTAGAATAATTATATTTGTTTGTTTTCTGGGTAAAAGATTCTAAAAACTGTTTGTTAAAGCTTACAACGGAGATATTAAAACTTTTAAGAAATCAGTCATTTCTATTCCTTGATTATTTTTTGTACTTTTTTTATAGACAATGTTTTGTTTTTGTATTAGTTGTTATTAAGACGAAAAGAATCAAAACAAAGTTGCAAACAAAGATTCACAAAACCAAGGGACATTTACATCAACAGTTATACATAATAGATAAGAAACAACACGATCTCCACAAAAATCCAGGAGTGAAATCAGGTGCTCCGGAAGGGTTAAAACATAATGTTTTCTTTTCAATAAATGTATTTACTTAATGTCAAAATAAAATATATAAGTCTGGTGCGGAACTTATTAAGCTCTTTTTGTGCATATCTGTAACCATTCCTACCATGCTTTTCTAGCATTCATAAATAGGGAGAAGTTGCTAGCACAATTTGTCTTTTTGCAATTGAGAAAAGTCCAATAACTTCAGTAAAATATGACAAATCGAACTGACGATAAACATGGAAATGTGACGACAAATAATTATACAATGTACCAAATATGCATCTGTATGTCACACGTTCTTTGAATATTGATGTGCTTCAGAAGAACTAACGGACGGCAGGACAGAAACCATTTTAAACATATCGCAAGACGTACGTGGAAAGAGCATTTGGATTTGAATCTGACTTAAAAAAAACACTGACAAAGTAGCATATCATCATAACTGCAAGGTGAAACCAATGGATAATTTTGAAAATAGACCACTTACTGCCAGTAACAACGAGAACTGTTGTTAAACTATGTCCAGTTCCTACACCGTTTTCTGCAAAACAAATGTAAGTTCCTACATCCCTTTGTTCTGCATTAAAGATGGTCAGAGATGGTGTGATTGTTGTAGTGCCGCTGTATTTGTTGGCGTTGGTTGTGAATTTAATAGTTATGAATCCATACCTCCCCCGCAGTGTCCAGTATACGTTGATGAGAGGGAGTGTAGAATTAACAAGGCACTGCAAAGTCACAGTCTTACCTGGACTGACAGAGTATGACGACTGAGGTACGGAAACAGTTGGTATACCTAAAACAAATATATCAGAAGGCAACACAATGAGAAAAATGTGTCAAATACATTTTCCGTGCAGAATTTGTTTTATAGCGTAACATTTACAAATTCAAATTTTCTTTAACTAAAACAAGACTGGAAATAGCTTGAGTTATTTTACAATTGATGCTGATGGACAAAATACTCAAGCCCAAAGAATGTCATTATATTTTTTTGAAGTTCCGAGTCTGACAGACTTTGGCATATTTGAATACTCAACTTATGATGTAAAGATGTTAATACTCCTTTAGAAAAAGCTTTGTAGATTTTTTTTTTAGATTGATAGTATATTAATAAAGGAACCTAAAACAACAGATAAAAAACAAGCCACTGAAAATACTGCAGTGAATGATTCTCTCTAGATCATGTAGATTTTGTATAATTTTACTATCATGACAAAATAACAAGGATTTTATAAGATTTTCATGTTTGGCATTTTAAATATATGAAATGATATTGAGAAACGAAAAAGTAGGGGTTAGTGGCAAAACTTTAATATCATAACATGGAGAATTCCGTAAATCTGTCAAAAAATTACAAAAGCCAGAGGAGCGAACATCTTTAATGAAAAGTTTAACTTAGCTCATATTCCCAACTTATTTGTTACACACCCTCTTGTGTTAATGGTGTTAAGCAATCATATTACGATATAAGATCTACTAACTAGGTAGCTGCTGAAAAAATTAAATTGTTACTAGTATCATCATGTATGAAAAAAAAATGAATAGTTGGAAGAAACTGAGAAAAACAATTATGACATTGAATTAATAAGAAATATTTTTGCTGCCTGTTTTCTATAAAATTATTCATTTTCGTAAAAAAATTATTTTGTCTTGGTTATCTTTTCAAAAAAATAAATCCTATATGAGATATTATTTTTGTTTCATTGATTGCTTGTGTTATCATCTGAAATTGTACATGAAAGTTAGGTAATATTAAATCATTTTCGGAAATCTAGCATTCTCTTACATACATGTAGCATAATGAGGAACATAGAATTTCTGTTGATTCTCACCAAAAAAACACAGTTCATTTAGAAAATGATCACTTTCGAACACTAAAAAAGAAGTTTATTTGTGTATATTTTACAAAAGTGTCTTTAACGTTTTCTGTTAATCTCTGTTTAACAACAACATAATTGTCAGTAATATTCAGACTAAAAACTGTATCTCTTTGACTAAGAAATCTCAAAGGCATTTAATTTGATTTGCCTGTTAAAACAGATAATGACTTTAAGGGAGATGTGACATGATTTTTATCATTAAAAATTATTTACTACGTAAACATAAATTCATTAAAACACTCGATAGTAGTATAAGTGTCAATTAAATGATTATAGTTACAAATATTGCCATGTAAAATATGCCAAAGTTGCAAAAGACTGAGGAGATTGGGCCAAATAAACCGCATGCAAATTAGAAAGGCTTAAACATCTACACACCAAGTATCATTGAGGTACAATAACATGAATTAGAAATAGTTTCTCTAACTGAAATCATCACCAACTTTCCCATACTGTTGACGCTGCTGCTAAAAACAGAACGGCAAAAAGATTCGTCGAGGCGAGACAAACAAATATAGAATTCAGGGCAAATAGTCTTGTATGAGTCTATTGACGGTTACAATCATTCTGATGTATGAAAAATTTCATATTATGCTGATAATTTTTGCTATTTACATTTTCCTTAATTGGTTATAGTTTCTATAAAAAAACACCAAACAATCGGTTAAAGCTTCATTCAAGTGATGATCATCTTCACTTCTTAAATTGTTTTCAGTCTACTATAGTTACCGCCCAAAATCAAAACTGGGTCAAAATCAATATTCAAAGGCAATAATGCTGAAAAAACATGCATGATGACAAACAATATCTTCAGGTATGAGGGTTTTAAGGCAAAATATTTTCAGAAGAGTTGCGATCAGAATGTGTAGTTGTAATAATACTTCAACATGTAAGTCCTGTTATTACTGAAAAGGGGTCAAACAATAATGATGGAACACTATGGTCAATTAATATGATATAAAAGAAGTCAAATCAAACTGAATATAAGTGATGCTGACAAAATAGCAAACATATTACGTACAAAAATAAATTATAGTGTAATGTTTCAAAAAATAGTCCTTACTTCCCGAAATAGACAGAGCAGTAGTTGAACTTTGTCCAGTTCCTATGCCGTTCATAGCAAAACACGTATAAGTTCCTACATCCCTTTGTCCTGCATTAAAGATGGTCAGAGATGGTGTGATTGTAGTGGTGCCGCTGTATTTGTTGGCGTTGGTTGTGAATTTAATAGTTATGAATCCATACCCCCCCCCCATCAGTGTCCAGTATACGTTGATGAGAGGGAGTGTAGAATTAACAAGGCACTGCAAAGTCACAGTCTTACCTGGACTGACAGAGTATGACGACTGTGGCACGGAAACAGTTGGTATACCTAAAAAATGTAAATGCATTATACATGAGAAATCAACACAATGAAATAATGTGTCAAATACATGTTCCGTGCAAGATCATAGCACAATGCTCACAATTTCAATGAATGTTAAATCAAAAGAATTATTAGTTGTTCAAATTTTGAAAGATTTATATCATAGCCAGAAATTAGTAGTGGTTTTGCTTATTAATATTCATAATATGTAAATGAGAATTGTACCACGTGATAGTACTTTGAACTGGACTGGCTTGATAGGCTTGATATCATTAAAATCTTTAAAACACGGATATTATAAGTTGCCCGTCACATAGTCCTTATTTACAATCACTTTGATATTTCCGTAGAGTTGTCAGGCGGTCAAAATCAAAACAATGAACGCGAATTTAGTGAATTTTTCGTGCTTTCGTGAGTTTATTCTTCTTATAGTGACATTTTAATTTTACGTGGGAACCTAGAGTTCAACGACTACACATACAAGGTTTGGACTTGCTTATTCTTTGGAAATTCAAGTTTCATATTTCACCCCGGCAACCTGTTTTCGTAATGACCTTGTAAGCCAATTTTCAACACGAAGTTTGCAAATTTGACGTTTCAGCCATTTTAGCCTGTATTTTACACTGCAATGTTAAAAGCCTCTCGCTTCGATTTTTAAAATAGCTCAGGAACCTGTATTTTTGCAACAACAGTCATTATGTTTCGTTTAAATGGTGTATATTGTTGTGTATATTCATTTTCTGCCCCGGCAACCTGTCTATCACTTAAATTAAAATTAAAACATACATTTTTTCAAAATTCCCTATCATTTTAATGTAATTTCCGTGACCCGTATCCGATTTCTTTAGTATAATATTCAAATAAGCAAAGTGGCGTTGATTTCTGGATATGTTACACTTTACTCTCTACTTTAACTACATTGTAAATCGTAATTTACCTCTTGTTAGGGAAGAAAGTACAATGTAATATTAATATCATTTATCGTATTGCAAAGTCCCTGTTTGACACACTTGCGTTTAGGCTTGACATCCCACTGTATTTGGCGAATATTATACCAGATGTCGTTAAAACTAGTTAACATTTTTGAGTTACGCACACCTTTGATGTTTTAAATGAGTTTGTAAGCGTTACATTGAATAAAATTATTGCTAAACACAAAACGTCATTGGAGGATACAATGCCCTTGCTGATAAATGTTCAGTGTCAACTTCACAAATGATACACGATGGTCTTGAAATATTAATTTTAGGTCCTGACGTTGTATTTCTCACCTTAATAACAATTTAAAAAGTAAACTATTATAGGTTAATACTTGTTAGAGGTTTGATTAGCTTTAGAACCAGGTTTAATCCACCCTTTTCGTCTTTAAAAACCTGTATCAAGTCGGGATATTCGACAGATGTGCTGTCTTCCATTCGTTTGATGCGTTTGAGCTGTTGATTTTGCCATTTGTTCAGGAACTTTCTGTTTTGAATTTTCCTTGCAATTTAATGTATTTGTTACTTTGAGTTTTTTTATACATCCTCTTGTAATCTTATCTTTTTAATATTTTTTGTTGAATTAATATAAGATTGTGTTTAAAATCGCAAGATAATATGAATCATTAATGTATTGGAGCATTATATTTATCTTTAACGCCATCCTTGTAAAAATCAAGCAATTTGAAATCAAATGAAAATCTAAGAAATCAATGTTTTTGCTTTCAGTGAATATTTTTGTTTAATTTGTTGTTTTGTCGATAAAATATAATTAACACAAAAACGATACCATTTAAAAAAAAATTCACAGAAGCATTGCATTCGTGTTAATGTTGAAATTAAAACAAATACTGAGAAACCCATTAAAAATTTGTCTTTCCTAATGAATTTCGGTTTTCTGTGAATATCTTGGTTAGTAACGTCTGTCTTTATGTTAATTCATTTCAATAGACAACTTTCGAGTTCGATGCATTTCCGTCAAAAACTTTGGTTTTAGTGAAAGTCACTCATGTGTGTAGATGCGTCATGACTTTCGTTTCAATTTTGAGCGAGTGGTTGAAAATCTATAAAGTTATATTGCACGAATAATTCGGCAAATCAAACTCTCATAATTTATAATCTGCACTGCTGTCATTAGGGAATTGTGATTAGCTAGCTACGGAACAAATACTATTTCTAGTTTACACTGCAAAATGACGAACACTTAGACGCTTGATGAACGTTTGTAGTGCAGGGATACAGGCGAGCCCCTCTATCTGGTAAATGAGGTCACAAAAGCGCTTCTAATTGACGAGTTCCTCTGGTCACGGATGTCCTCGAAAGTGGTCTATTAACTGACAAAGGGGTCATATTCACTTCTTGCTGAAACATTGTTCGAACTAACACATATCATAAAAACGCGGAATGCAATTTAGGACACCATACATATGTTTAGTTAACAATAATTTATCAGTGACGCTCGAATGAAAAAGACAAAAAGGCCAAATACATTTTTGATTTGAAAATTATTCAAAAATCCCAATAACTGACATTAATAAAATTAACGGTACCAATTTTCTTGCACCAGGTGCGTAATGTTCAATAAGATATGACGGTACAGCGTTATCAACTACAAATAATGGCGAACATTTCTACAAGTATGCAGCCGTTCTGTCAAATTGTCCAATGGCAATTGTGTTTACAAGTTGACACTGATGAAAGAGAGGCGGAAAAAAAGGATATTCAAACTCATCAATCAGAATAAACCAACAAGGTCATGGCCTAAAACGAAATTTCTAGAAAAAGACAAATATTACACAAAACATTTCATAAAACAAAACAAAAGTGAGCAAAATAAATCCCACCAAATATCGTCAGTGATCTAAGATTCATAACGTATTAGAAAATTCCTTCCGTTTATGTCATCAGATCCAATGTGATGATATTGTATGGTCAATTACACATGATATTGTATGGTCAATTACACATGTTATTCCATATTTATAAACTTTTAGTAGGTTTATCTATATGAATTGGATTTTCAATAAATAAGCATATTCACCTGCGGAAAAAGGATATTCACCGGGCAAAACGTCGCGTGCTTTTTCGTGGATAATTTTGGTAAAAAAACGTTTGATTTACAATTGCTTTAGGTAAATATTTTCTATTACATTCATTTCTTTCGGAATATGGAATAAAACATTTACTGTCTTTTGTTTCGGTAAATATGTGGTTTTATTGACTTTTGAATTACTGATATTCACTTCGGCCGTTGGCCTCAGTGAATATCAGTTTTTGCAAAATTAAAAACCACACATTTACCTCATCAAAAGACAGTAATTGTATAATATTATATGGTCAATTACACATAATATCAAACAATACAAATGATATTGTATGGTCAATTACACATGATATAAAACAATACAAATGATATTGTATAGTCAATTACACATGATATCAATCAATACAAATGATATTGTATGGTCAACTTCACATGATATCAAACAATACAAATGATATTGTATGGTCATCTACACATGATATCAGACAAAAGAAATGATATGGTATGGTCAATAACACATGATATCAAACGAGAGAAATGATACTATATGGTCAATTACACATGATATCAAACAATACAAAGGATATTGTATAGTCAATTACACATGATATCAAACAAAACAAATGATACTGAATGGTCAACTTTACATGATATCAAACAAACCAAATGATATTGTATGGTCAACTTCACATATTAAACAATACAAATGATATTGTATTGTTAACTTCACATGATATCAAACAATACAAATGATATTGTATTGTCAACTTCACATGATATCAAACAATACAAATGATATTGTATGGTCAACTTCACATGATATCAAACAAACCAAATGATATTGTATGGTCAACTAGACATGATATCAAACAATACAATTGATATTGTATGGTCAACTTCACGTGATATCAAACAATACAAATGATATTGTATGATCAACTTCACATGATATCAAACAATACAAATGATATTGTATTGTCAACTTCACGTGATATCAAACAATACAATTGATATTGTATTGTCAACTTTACATGATATCAAACAAACCAACTGATATTGTATGGTCAACTTTACATATAAAACAATACAAATGATATTGTATTGTTAACTTCACATGATATCAAACAATACAAATGATATTGTTTTGTCAACTTCACGTGATATCAAACAAACCAAATGATATTGTATTGTCAACTACACATGATATCAAACAATACAAATGATATTGTAGTGTCAACTACACATGATATCAAACAATACAACAAAGTATGAATGCTTACTGTAAGACGTTCACCGAAGAAATATATTCACAAATTGTTGTCTTTATTCTTTAACATTTAGTCTGATAAAAAAAAAACAGAAAAATATGGTCAGCTATGTATGGTGGCAAACAATCATACCAAGTATAAGACAATTTGTAAAAGGGTTTCAGATAAAACGCGTTTACTATATTAACATGATGTTATTGTCACAATACTTAAATAATACTCTAAATGGACAAGAATATTATTACAGTGGTCGAACAGAATGATGATACGATATTGAAAACTTTACATTATGACAAACAATGTTACCAAGAATGAAAGTTTAATGTAAGACGAAAGAGTTGCGTTCAAATTGTGTCATTGTAAGAATACAAATTAAAAATAGACAAAGTCATTTAATTTCAGTAAATATTGTAAAATCAAAATACAGTCATGAAATTAGGTCGAAATATATTTCTACTAAGTATGGTCAAACTTAAACGGTCTCGGAGTATTATTGTATTTTGGACGGACGACGAGAAGAGAAGTCATTACCATATCTCCCGACAGCGACCCTAGACTAACTAAAGAAACCACTGACACGATAGCATTATCATTATTACTTCACGGTTTTATCACTGTGCAACAAATCTACTTACTTCCACTGAGAAACAGATTGGTAGTTGTACTTTGTCCAGTTCCTGCACTGTTGGTGGCAAAACACCTGTAAACTCCTACATCACCTTGTCCTACATTAAAGATGGTCAGAGATGGTGTGGTGGTAGTTGTGCCGCTGTATTTGTTGGTGTTGGTTGTGAATTTAATAGTTATGAATCCATACCACCCATCAGTGTCCAGTATACGTTGATGAGAGGGAGTGTAGAATTAACAAGGCACTGCAAAGTCACAGTCTTACCTGGACTGACAGAGTATGACGACTGTGGCACGGAAACAGTTGGTATACCTAAAAAATGTAAATGCATTATACATGAGAAATCAACACAATGAAATAATGTGTCAAATACATGTTGAAGTGCTATATTCCCCCTTTCTTTTCCAGGAGACTGAGGTAACATTTAATATAGAGGTCACACGGCACTGCATTGTCACAGTGTTACCAGGAGTGACAGAATATGACGGCTGTTGTACCAAAAAATATAATGGATAATTTAATTCAAAATAATGAAGACATATGATAAAAATGTGTGAATGTTAAATTAGAAAAAATCAAGTTTTTCAATTCTGCAGGCATTTAAAGACTTAACATAACATCACCGATTTTGAATTAACTGTTTATTCATTCTAATTGAATATGGTTATAGGAAATAAGAAGAAAATCTGACGGAGGCTCTTAACTATATAAAGATATAACAATAACTGAAGATACATTGCATTAATTGAATGAAGATATTCTTCCAAAGATGTTGTATATTTGTTTTGCAAACATAGAAGAAACAGCAGATTTGACCTTTTAATTTCTTTCAGTCTCAAGGAGAAATTCACAGAATCACAGAAATTGTCACCTCACGATCTGCTTCAATACCTAACTCTCCACATAAAAAAAATCGATATCATAGATTATCGCTTTTTTGTGCATTTTTCCTTTGATTTTTTTGTGATCATTTTTCATATCATGCTTCTAGCTTGAGATGGAAAATTATCGCTAGAAACTTTGCAGGCACTTGGCGTTGCTAACAAAATTGACACGAATTTCACTTGATAACGTCGTCATAGGTAAAATAGCGATCAACAGATTATCATTGATCCTCTCAACTTGATTGCCTTTCTCGCTTTTGCCGTCCCGGCTCAATCAAGAAAATAAATCACGTTCAGATGATTATCGATAATCTATAATAACCGATGAAAATATTTCACAATTGAGACAAGATAGCGATAATGTGGCCAAAATTTCTTACCTGCATTTTCCGTTCTAACTCTTTGTATTGCTAAAAAAAAGAATTAAGAATAGATAAGCACGTACAAAATACATATAAATTATTTAACAAGTCTGACAATTTGGCGAGTCATTAATAAAATTGAGAATGGAAATAGGGAATGTATCAAAGAGACAACAATACGACCATAGAAAAAACAGCAGAAGGTCACCAACAGGTTTTCAATGTAACGAGAAATTACCGCACCCGGGAGTGTCCTTCAGCTGGCCCCAAAACTTAATATATACTAGTTCAGTGATAATAAACGCCTAACTAATTTCCAAATTGTACACAAGAAACTAAAATTAAAATAATACAAGACTAACAAAGACCAGAGGCTCCTAACTTGGGACAGGCGCAAAAATGCGGCGGTGTTAAACATGTTTATGAGATCTCAACCCTCCCCCTATACCTCTAGCCAATGTAAAAAAATAAACGCATAACAATACGTAAATTTAAAATTCAATTCAAGAGAAGTCCTAGTCTGATGTCAGAAGATGTAACCAAAGAAAATAAACAAAATGACAATTATACATAAATAACAACAGACTTCTAGCAGTTAACTGACATGCCAGCTCCAGACTTCATAAACTGATTGAAATATTAGGATTTCATCATATGAATATCATGCACAATCCTTCCCGTTAGGGGTTTAGTATCATACCACCATAACATATATGAGAAAAACATAACCCGTGTCATGCCAACAACTGGTATTTAAATAAATAGTTCCGATGCAAAGACCCTATAAGTGAATCAATATTAACGCCAAAATATGCAATTTATAATGACCTGACAACAGTATCGTAACTATATCCCTTCTTAATAAAGCTATTTAAAGGTTTTGTTAGTTTCTGCGGTGAATACTGTCATTTTTGTGCTTTATAAAGAATATTTCCATAAAAAAAATTGGATGTGAAATACCTAAACGTAAAAGAAGTCTGCATATTGAGCTATATTTACGACTGATGTCCTTATACCGATGATAGTTAGTAAATGTTTTGACTAGTTTGTGATATCGAAAACCCTGGTGTAATAATTTTTAAGTAATACATAAATTTCTCTCGTTAAAATCTAAAACATTGTTACATACACGAGCGAATCGTACAAGTTGAGATATATAAACACCATATGATGGTGACAGGGGAACGTCACAATCTAAAAATGGATAATTACCGATAGGAAATGAAAAATCATCTCTTTTATCATAAATTTTAGCATTAAGCTTTCCTTTAGTGATATAGATATCAAGATCAAGGAAGGTCAGTGGTCATTGTTAGTATTAACTTTATTTAAAGGAAGTTCATCAGGATAGATTTCTTTAGTATACATACTGAATTGTTGACATAAGAATTGTTCAAGATTGAAAAAAAATAAATTGTCCGTAGTGAAAGAGTGTGTTCAGAAATACTGTGATACTGTTTACTTTCGTAGTTGTATCAATACCCATTTATGGATTCTAAAAAAAATTAAAGAACTTTCGGATAATTTTAAATTTGCATTTATTTCTCTGAAATTGATGTTATCAAAACCGTCTTAAGATATAATGTTTTGGCACCCTTTTTTACTTAGATAAGAAATTCCTTCATTAAAGAGTGTTTACTACTTTTTTTTAAGAATAAGTCTTTTTTAAGACTGCTATAAATTGCTAGTATATACGACTATTCGTAACAAAGAAATCAGGAAAAAAATGCATTGTCCGTGTCATTGTTTTATAAATTAAAGCCTTTGAAAATTTGGCTGTTGAGACTATATGTAATGAAATTTTTACCAGTAGGGCTAAGCGGGCACCATTTGTGATGACACATAAAACGGACGATTCTAATTATTGGAAAAAAAGGTAAAAAACAAGATAAAAAAAAACATTTATAAGGTAGCACAACAGTCTAATCTAGTGCTATTGTGATTGATTATATCCATTGACCATGACTTTATCATCAAAAACATGTTTAGACAAATTGATAACCATATTGTACCAGCGAGTCAAATGGCAGCTCCTTGACGGAAGCTTACGAGAAAACATGTAAATTAAAAATCGCAAATATTGGGTTTGGGAATTAAACATATTTTTACTAGCGGTTATTAACAAAATAATCAATGCAAGTTTAAGAGGACTTAGATTTATGATAATATTTGAGCTTAATCGAACAAGGAGTAAAAAGGAACAGATTCACACACGGCATACCAATCTTCGCTTCAGTGTTTGAATGAACTTATTTGTCTACGGAAGCCGATAAGGGCCATTCAAAAAAAATAATTTATGTCGTAATTACGACATAGCATGTCGTAATTTCGACAAACGTGTCGTTATAACGACATCGCTATGTCGTAATTTCGACATAGCATGTCGTAATAACGACATAGCTATGTCGTAATAACGACATCGCTATATATATAGAAGAATATGTATTGTGATTGCCAAGAGACTAAATGACACAAAAATTGACAACTATAGGTCATCATAATGCCCCCAATAATTAGAAAAGTCCCCGCATAGTCAGCTGTAAAAGAGGGACGAAAGATACCAGAGGGAGAGTCCCCGAAATGCTGTGTGGCAGACAGTGTTATTAATTAATTATTAGCTCCCTTGGTAAAACTCCAAATTTCATATTTAATGTATTTCATTGTTAAATAATTTACATGAATCTAAATAAGTATATATTTGTTTATTCCATAGCTCTTGCTATTTGAATTCATTGGTTAAAGATATCTATTTATATTGTAAAGTTTAATATTTGCATCGTCGCAAAATGTTGGCTACCTTCTTTGGTTACCTTCTGTGAGAAACTTATATATTTTATAGATCCTAATTAAGTTTAGCATGATATTAGCCGTGGAAGGGCTGACGACTTAATTGGAAACATAATATGTGGATTTAGATGAGGACTAACATGCAGTCCTACCAAGGCAAGCCAATCTTTCCACCTCCCCTTTAAATAAGCGCAAACTACATGACTTCTTGTAATAATGGTGAATTGAAGTATTGATTGTTCTATTTCTACTTTCAACCGTTGGGCACGATGTGTTGCGAAGTCAAGAAAGTTAACTATACTTGTCAATTAGTATTTATTGCTTAATTTACAAGTATATTCAAAGAGCGATTCAAAGTTCAAATAAATGTTTTTCACTGAGACACTGGCCGAGATGTGACGAATTCTGGTGTGATCGAATTGTGTCCTTGTAGTCCATTGAGGTATCTTATATAGTCCAATGGTCCATACAAATGTCTATAGCTGTAGGCCGGTTACATAGTCGTCTGGTTATCGAGTCATAATTATATGAGGTTAATTGTCAAACTAAGCAATTAACCCCTGACGGTTAAATGTTATTTCACAGTAGACATGGTCATTTATTGGCTTCAGGGTATATATGTCCATAGTATACGAACAGATTGTTATTAGTGTCCAAAGGCTTCCTGCTGATTAATGTATGTGACACAACACGATTGTGTAACATATGCCTCCCATACTTATGGAACGAAAGTTCAATAAAATACGGTATTTTTCTTCCTGTAGGTTATTTCAATAGCTAGGGTTTCCGGTAACCATCACCACTGACATATCTAAGTTTATAAAGTTCTATAAGTCCAATATCATAATATAATAAGTTCATCACATTCATCTAGTCCAATATCTGGATACATTTACACATAGTTCATTAGAATCATAAGTTCAATAATTCGGTATACATAGTTCATGTTTTATTTTCCATCACCACCATAGTAAGTTGTTCCTCAATACTGGTTAGGAACGCAAATGTTTATACAATTCTATTTACACAGTTCATAGGGTCATTTTGAAATTATTTACACGGTTCGTCTTCTGCTAGTGGATTCGGTCGTCTACGTTGTATGGTTTACAATCCAGTCCTTTTACGAAGTAGTCGACGTATCTAGCTCTGGGTACATCTTTCTCAAGAGACTGGTCGCATCGGTCTTTGGTCTTACATCGTCTTTGAGTAATGGTGCAGAGGGAAGCTTCTCTCTGGAATCAGGTACTTCTGTCCCAACCATTTGCGTTGTCACCATTTGGTACCCATCGTTCGTGGCATTAGAACCCGAACTCACACCTTTCTTTTTGGCTAACAAAGATTTGTTTCTAAAAAAACTTACAGTACAAAAATATAGCTATTCCAATGAATATCGCACCCAAACCCATGGATAAACCTACTCCCCAATTTGGAAATACAACATCATTTTCAATTTCCCGTAAATTTCTAAGTTTTTCAATCAAAGCGTTCATATAGGAATTTGTTTAATAGCCGTTAGTTCTCTTGGTAGTTCAAGCTTAGTAAAATTTGGTAAAGCAGCATGAAAGGGTTCCCATAAACTTGTATTCAATACTTGAAAGGTATTTAAGAATCTATCGAACGTTTTTTTCTGTTAAAAATGTACTTTCCATTTGATAAGTAGGTAATAAGGTCAAATGATCACTCGTAGCGGTACAAGTTCGCTTTAAATTAATTATAGTGGTAGGAGGATTAATTATCTGATCCGTCAAAATGTTTGTATTGTCATCACATCTAATTGTGATTCTAAATTCATTTATTTAATGGTAGTAACTGCCCACATACTATCGGTCAAATAAGTTGCCATAGGCAAAATTGTATTTGGTCGAACTTTTGCTGTACATCTTGTTTTCCAATTTTCTTTATTGGCAAATAAGGCTATGATACATAATTTACTTAAATTAACTGGATAAACTGGACTTTTAATTTCACAAAAATTAACTAAAGGATTGGAACACTTGTCAATTTCATTGGTATTTAACAGCATATATTTAGTTTTTTCTTGGTTTGCAGCAATAACTTCTGCTTCTAATTCATACTGAGCCACCATATTGTTTGAGTCGGCTAAGGAGAAGGGGCTATAAGGGGCAAAATTGGCCTCAATTTCGAGAATTTTTCAAATTCTGCTTATTCGTATGTGTATGGCTTTCTTTTTCCGTTGGACATATTCATTTTATGAAAAAAATGTTTTTTTGTAGTTATGACGTCATGTTTTGACAACACTTCACGTGCATATCTGTTGGCTTTTCACAATTTTTTACTCATTTTCACTAACTTTTTTTACGAAAAAAGTACCAGCGCATTCTTGCCCCAACGAAATATTTTGTCAGAGTAATAATACCAACAAAAAGCATCTTATGTTGAAATATTTCAGTGGGGCAAAGCTGCGCTCATACTGAATTTTAATTAAAAACTTGCTCATAACCGGCATCAAAGTTCCAAAATTTTTCGTCCGTTTTTCATATAAACCGTAATCGGACTAAGGTTGACCAGGAACAGTTGTATTTTTTTAACATATTTTTTGTCAATGGTTGATAATAATAAAGTTTCATTATAGAAAGTAAATTATAAAGTGTTTTTCTTCATATTAAAGTATAACATAGCCTCTCAAGTACAGCCTAGCCCTTGTCGTCTATATTTATTGTAAGTAATTACGGAACTGACACACAGAATTTTACTGGTTTTTGTTGTTAAGAAGCTTTTTATAGCGGAATAGAATTAGTGTATCATTCGTAAAATACTTGATATTAACAGACAGAATTAAAAGAACTTTTAATATATAACTTAACACGTAAAAAATTCCACAGCACAGCAGGGGCGTGTTTTTTTGTTCTTTGGTAGTGAGCCAGAAGAGGTCCATTTCTGTTGGTTATTTTTTTTTTTTTTGCATTGGGAAGATCTTCTGGCTCTCTTCTACCTCTTCCTTTTAAATAGGTGGTTTAAACGGCAGACGCACAAAACAAACATGGCGTTGTTTAGTCGAAATGACAATAATAAATAGAGTGCCTCCCCGTGCTTAATGTTTATGCTCTTATATTATACTAGATTATGAGCCTTCGGCTGTTGTCTGCTCTACGGTCGGGTTGTTGTCACTTTGAAACATTCCTCATTTCCTTTCTCAATGTTATTATGAATGTAGATATATTAGAATGTGAGCTGTGTTATACTTGTTTTTATGGTAAGACAGCCTTAGTAGGACATCTCCGTAGGATGATAAGCTAGATGAATATAAGAACTACACGGACAATAACAGTTAAGGGTCAACTATTTGAAATTCTAGGGAAGGGATTTTGATTTATTGGTGTTTAACTATACTTTTAACACTCATGATTTGGCTAGTGGTCAGTTTAAATCATTAGATGAGGAATGAAGAAGGAAAGAGGGCCTTATTGATCATTTTAATATGTCGCTAAACATTACATTCCTATTTTTCAACTCTTAGCAGGCAACCATATTCATATACGAAATACTCCTGTCCCCACCCCAACCGAAGTTATTAAATATCAGATGGTTTTCTCTTATTTAATACAACTTTAAATTGATGCTAATTTTTAACGCCCAGTGACACACATTTCATGCATATTCAGGAAACACGAGATTAAACGTCAGATATATATAATATAAAAACGAAGAGATGTGTGATTATTGATTATACGGCAACTATCCACCGGAGTTCAAATATGAAGTGGATGTAAGCAATTACAGGCAACCGTAAGGCCTTCAATAATGACAAAATCCGATACTGTTAAGCCGTTTATAAAAGTCCATGAAAAGTGTGAAACAATTTAAACGAATAAACTAACGGTTTAATTATACATAACAAATCAATTTAAAAAATCAAAAATGAGTTGAGACATGAACCAACGACAACCACTAAACTGCAGGCTCCTGACTTGGGACAGGTTCATAAAGAATATGGCAGGGGTTAATATTAAAAAAAAAAGCTGTGGTATGATTGCCAATGAGACAATTTCTAACAAGAGACTAAATGACGCAGAAATTAACAGCCATAGATCACCATATGCTCTTCAAAAATAAGCATAATAAAATTGAGAAAGGACATGGGGAATGTGTCAAAGAGACAACATTTCACATACTCAGCTGTAAAAGGCCCCGAAATCACTAGAAGAAAACTAACAGCCTAATTAATGTTAAAAATAATGAACGAAAAACGAGTAGGTAACACAGCAGCAAACAACAACCACTGACTTACAGGCTCCTGACTTGGGACAAGCATATAGTTTTTTACATACATAATTTGGCGGGGATATGCATGTACGAGACAAACACAAAAAAACAGCAAACTAGAATTAAGACAATAGAGTATTGAACTAAGAGTATTTGCAATTACTGGAAGTGTGTTCAAAACTAGTTGCAACTAGTACTGAGACAAATCTTGTTCTCCCAGAATGAAGTATCAATCAGTACACAACTAACTGATTTATTTATTAAGAAATGTTTGGTATACCTTGTATACTTACATATGGATCCATATACAATGAAGGTTGTAGAAAAATGGTAGTCCGAAGGTTTTGACCATCAAAATTGTGCATTAGAAATAATAGACCAGAAGAGCACCATAGAAAATCGATTTTTAGAACTTCCAAATATCTTAGCTTTATACAAAAAAATTCCTGTTCGGTTACTTTTAAAAAAAAATGTACATTTTGGTCAGTCATATTGACAAACATTGACGATTTTTCGTGCAGTTTAAGATTATTCTTAAAAATCAAATAGCGGGAGATTAAACCCGATTTGTTTAGAAAAAATGAGATATAGGAAAGCACAAAGAAAATTGTAACGAACAGATCACACTTTTACAGTCATGCATGTCTACGGGACGTATCTTAATTTTTTTTTTAAAAGTCATCGAAAACTTAATTTATGTCATCCACCATAACAAAAATCTGCTATATTCTACGTCAAAATTAATATTTATTTTACTCTTCACCAGAAGACATTCTGGAGATGTGCAGAAGAGACCAATAAAACACGCCCCAGACGAAAACTTCAGTTTTGCACTATTAACGTCTGTTTGGTAAAACAAAAATAATTTAGACCATGACATAATCAACAATAATGAAATGGCCATCTATACTATTAAACGAGAAGACCTCATTTTGGGTGTCGCTTCTCCTCCTTCCACAATAAATTAATCATCATGCCTCTGTGTCCTATAGGTAACATGTATAGTCGCATTTGTCATCCATTCTTATGATCATTCAGTTTGGGTTATTTTGGGATAAAAACGAAAAAGAATGCGTCCGGATATTTTCCCGTCATTAGACAAAACTTTAAGTCAGATTAAACTTCCGGTTTGTGTTTTTCTGTACTTTGAATATACAAAGACTATGAATAAAGTATATGAATTTGCTTTCTGCTGTCATTTTGAGTTCTAGCATGTATCATCCTTGCTTAACGTGTTTCAGTTTGGGTTATTTTGGGAGGAAAACGAAAATGAATAATATTTGCTATTATTTTTACTATCAATTAGTTTACAGTGGCGGATCCAGAACTTTTCATATAAAGGGAGGGGGCACTGACTGACCTAAAAGGGAGGGGGGTTCCTCTCATGCTTCAGTGATTCCCCATATAATCAACAATTTTTTTAAACAAAATGGGGGGCAGTGCCCAGTCCCTAAGTACCATTGACTTTTGATACCTCTCCTGAAATTCTCTGCATAGTAATTAAAGTATATATGCATGTTCATAGAGTACAGAAAAACAGAAGGTATAAAAATCGGTATTTGGAAAATAGGGGGAGGGCAAAAAAATGAGCCCAGTCCCTAAGTACCTTTGCCTTTTGATATCTCTCCTGAAATTCTCCAGTCAGTATATTTTTTTTACAGTTTACATACGCTCTATTTCCCCGCGATTTCGCGGGTGTGTTCTAGTATTATTGAAATAAACAATTTAGTTGAATAAGAAGTAACGAAATGAAAAAAAACTGTTTCTACCGTTTATGAATCAAAATGATCAATATGAGTTATTAACACCAAATTGTTGCTGTGGCAATGTGGTTCAAATCGCCTACACGCTGCGCAATGGGTATGATGGTGTACGTTCGAGTCTTACCATATCCAATTGTTTTTTCATCGTTTCGTAATTTTTTACATTTGTCGTTTAAAATCACATTATCATGATATTGTAAAGACACCTTAACAACAAAAAATAAAAAAATGTGCTAATAATATTTCAGTTTTATTAAGGTTTACCCGGTAATTGTTGAAATGTATAGTTTATGAAATTGCGATCTTTATTCATATATAATATGTATATACTAATACGTAATATGTCCAACCTTCTTGTGTTTTTATCAGCCGAGTACATAAAAGTACACACACAAACTCATTTTTGGTTATTCAAGTTAAAAGAAAAATAAATAAGGCCGTTAGTTTTCTCGTTTGAATTGTTTTACATTGTCATATCGGGGCCTTTTATAGCTGACTATGCGGTATGGGCTTTGCTCATTGTTGAAGGCTGTTTAATGACCTATAGTTATTAATGTCTGTGTCATTTTGGTCTCTTGTGGACAGTTGTCTCAATGGCTATCATACCGCATCTTCTTTTTTATACAAACAATAACTGTCGATTTTCTCTGGTGAAAAAATTCTATAATTTGGTAATACATAGAACGAATGTTAACTTGTTGTTACCATAGCAACTATTTTACTGATATTAAATAGTTAAAACTTTATATCAATTTTGTTCTTCGTTGTATTAATACAATGGTTTACTAGTAATAATGTATTCACGTTAATTATTTAAGGTGTAATCTATATTTTTTGTAAAATGTACACAATACATAAAAAAAGGAAAAAATCCGTAAAAATCTGATATTTAAGCTTAGTCGGCCTACCATTTTTACGACGTCATAAAAAGAAAACCGCAAGAGATAACTATAAAATTTTTGGTGTTTTATAAGCTCCATATCATAGAGATCAATTGAAAGAAATATCAATAGATTATGAAGTGTTGCCAATTTTGCCCCTTATAGCCCCTTCTCCATCAGTTATTTTAGTAGGAACAGGTAAGTTGTGAATCTTATAAATGTCATAAGTGTCTCTTATATCTAGTAATGGTAACGAAATGATAATGATTATTTTGTTTTCGTCCAAAACTGTACTACAGGTCAAAAATTTATAAAAGTTCCAAATATCTTTAACTTCGTCACCAGGTATTTTTAATGTCGCCGGTAGTCGTCGTTTTATGTCAGTCAATAATACTCGTAAATTACCGGGTGAGATAAGACTAGGTGACATGTGTCCTAAGGACAACATGTTAAGTTGTAATTGCAGATGGTTTAAATAATCCCCTGCTATATTCATCAGGTCCTTTATTTCACCTATTACCATGTCCATATGCAAATAAGCTTGTAAATAACTCCCCATAACTTCAATTTGTTTTTCTATATCTGTGGCAAAAGTTTGTAGCCTATTTCCCAGTTCTTCCACACTTTCAATCAGTTCATTAACCTTGTGTCTATTTTCAGAAACATGTGTTTGTGTAGTGTTCAAGATAGTTAACCCATCTTGAACAATATGACGAATTGCGTCTTGATTTTGTGCCAAAGTTTTGATATTTCTTCGAATTTTTGACAGGTCGCTGTCTGATACAGTACCAAATAGAAAACTTAATGCCTTGCCTATAATAGGAAATAAACTACGTTTAGTTCTAAACTTTGCCGTTTCGTCGTAGTATAAAGATTTGTTATCATTGAATTGTGAATGTAGATAATCTCTAGTCCGATTTAATCCTTCAACCTCCCTTTGTAAACTTAAGATAGTAGCCAAAATGTGTTTTTTTTTCCGGAGTGTAAAACATAGAAGTTGTGTAAACTTTTTGTGTAGCGAGCAAGGCCTTGTCCAAGTCTTGTTCTATTTTATTAAGAAATAATTCAAAAGGATCCAAGTCTACGACAAAAGTAATGAGCCAATTTGATCTGGTAGTGGCTATTTCCTTAATTTTTTGAAACATGACATTTTCCTTGACAATGAATTGGCTGGTTAAGCCAAAACGAACAAGTGAGAACCACCACCACTTCATCACTGGTTCTTCCTAAAAATAATGATACAAAAATATTTTATTATAATATTTTTTAGTTATCTGGCCTTATCAATTTTGGAACTCATACGATAGTCCTGAATAAAATGGTTTGTTGTTTTCCATTATAGTTTCGAATTTAATTATGAGATCAAAAATGCGTATCCGGTGCATTTTCCTTGCATTGTTCAGGATCACTTCTTGGTGGTAAACCCCAAAGCGATTGGATCTTTTTAACCATCCAATGGCTTTGAAGTTCTCCACCGTCCACTTCCTCAGATGCTCTTGGTACGATAAGTTATGTATTTCGGCAAATTGTTTCCGGCGTCCGATTATTTCTACGAATTTTGTGGGTTAACCACAAAAATTGTCGATAATAACTGGATCTGACAGGTTGATTAGCTTCTGAATTCAGTGGAATTCTTTAAATAGCGGTTTCCCTTTATTTCTATCTAGTATTTCCCGGAAAAAATTGATTTTAAACATTACATATATGTCCCACCATAATAGGTCAGGTAATAATCTCCACAAATAAAGGGATTCTAGCTGGGCATAGCTTTTGTCTTTGTCTGCCATTCTGTAAATTGAGAATAATTACAAGTTTTATTACATATTTTATCAGTTTTAGAAATTCTTAAATGATTTGCATCCTTCTTACTACCTATAAAGCCAATTGATTCCTACATAATACCTATTAAAGCCCTCACTAAATTTTGTACATGTTCCTTAGTTACCAATTTTGTGTCGTTAGCCCCAATATCAGTAGATTTCTGATTATTTTCTATTTTAACACTATTCACAGACATGCTATCTTCCATGTCATAATTTTCAGATGTTGCTGACGAAGAATGAGTGCTAGACATTGTATCATCAATGTCAGAGACGTCATAATCAGACGGCGAATTTCCTACTTTTTCTTTCATGACTTGATCATCACTTTCTAATTGACCATTATTGACATTATCTTGTTCTGAGAAAATTTTCTTCTCCCTTAATTTTTTAGATAACTCCATTAATGGTATATCATCTTCATAATCAGAATTTTCCCTTTCTTTCTTAACCCCTAGGATTGAAAACAGAATCTTCGAAATTTCATCCGCAAAACTATTAATATTAAAACAAATTCAATATATGTTTAAAATTATGTTTTTACAGCTCTTGATCATATACTAAGTAATATCTAGTATATTTGAGGATTAAAATAACAAAGCTATGTGAAAAAACGGATGTCCAACGTTACATTTATGAAAAAACTGTTTTAACTCTAAGTATAGTGATCCTATTTCTTATTCTCTGACCTTCTTGGTTCTTGGCAGGAACAACGACATGTGTCGGTTCTTTGTGGCGTTAAAAGCCGTTATTTTGCCAAATTGTATTTGACTCGGTGGCTGCATATTAAGCTGGAATAAGAAAAATGTCCAACGACGTATTCCGTTAACTCAACGACTGAAAGTGAAATTTATAAGTATATATAACAGAAAATGAATAAAAAGAGTAAGACAATAATATATCTTACAAAAGTACAAATATTTGCCTCATTGTTCGTGAGTTCAAATATTGCTGATTTAATAAAATCTTCTCTACACAGTCGTTTTTCAAACGGTAGCCATTTTGTCCAAGTTGATATTTCATTTTTCAAAGCAGTTAACGCGTATTTTCTATAATTGAGCAAAACAAAAGTTAAATACACGAAGAGTAAAAAATGCCAAGATTCTTTTCTTATTAACTACATTTTTGGGTCTTAAAGGAATAAAATTCATCCACACATTACAAAACGGTAACCAATGTGTCCAAACGTCTGAAAACGTCTAACATCCGAAAGACGCTAATTTCCGACGTAACATGTGCTAAAGTTTCAATTATAAATGTTCATGATAATTAAAACAAATCGTGTTATGAAATTTGGAAAAAGAGGTTGATGATTGCTGCCGGAAAAAAAGAATAGTGCATGTTGCTATAGACTCCGGCCGGGGACAAAGGTTCGACACAAGTTCAATTTTGCAATTTTTATTAATCGTTTACAGCTTTTAACGATTTATTTAAAAGAATGGGAAAATGGGGGAAAAATATCATTACATGAACTTCGTCCAACTTTTGCAAAGACACCAAGACAGTCCTCTAAATGTAAAATGCGACTTGAATTTTATGTTGCGGAAGTACTCCGAAATAGACCATTTAAAGTCGTCACTTCAGTAAGGTGCAATCACCAATATTAAAAGACTTAAGGTAGATAGGGTGTCTTCTTCCATCTTGGATTTTGAAATACTAGAAAACAAGGTCTAGATCTTTGATGAAATGTGCAAATTTTTATAGTAGTAGGTAATTTATGTGTAAGAATTTTCATTATAATATAGAAAATGCATTGTTTGATCATATTTATGATTGTATTTTACAAAAATAAGAATTCTTTTGTTTAATTCATTTTTTTCCAACTTTGTCAAATAAGGGGAGGCAACTCAAATGCAAGGGCATATAATTCAGATAGTGTTACTTTTACAATAGAATGTGTTAGGAATTTACCCATTTTTACATGTAGCAAGAAAACGAGTCCGGTGACCCCATTTTTTCTTTTTCTTATCTGAAAGCATAATATTGAAGCTATCTTCTCATATTTTATCTCAAAATTCTATGGTGTGGTTTGCATTTTATGGCGGAAAAATGGGTTTTCCATACATAATCTATACAAAATTTTGACAATTTTGAACAACCTGTAGCGTGAAAATAAGTCCGGTGACCCATTCTTTTTATTAATGTTTTTAAACAAGCAGGATATGAACTACATTTTGGCAAATTATTAAAGGATTCTATGGATTATAATTTAGACACCCCATCTACCTTAATACCAGTTCACGGAATGTTTTACTTCGAGATTTGTCTTGCTATTCATGTTATAACTGTCGTGATGATAGTAATTCCTGTACTAGCGAAGCCGGAACTTTTCGTCAATATAAACTTGTGCATGAAATGGCGGATATTGAAAGACGAATCCCAAACAGCGACGAAAACCGTTTCATCGAATCAATAAAAACCCGGGATTATATTAACCGTTTTCGCGGACGATCCAGGAGTAGATTACTATATTTTAAAATGTATATCAGAAGTTAAACATTATAGATGACTTGGGAAATAATTCTCAAGCCAAGGTTCAAGTAATTGAAGGGGTGTATTTCGACAACTCATGTGTCAGGCAAAATACAATTCTATTCAAATTTAACCATGGGTAAAAATGTTCGATTTACTTGCAGAATGTCAGATATATTTGTATTCGGGTTGAATTAAGATATAGAAATTTTACAATGGCAGATGATATGCACCTTGAAAGTTAAACATCCTATGATCAAAGTTTTGTACATCTAAAAACATTTTTTTTTATGGGAAACCGTATACATGTACATCCGCCCCATCTTTCCTTCCTTCATTACTTGCGACAGTACTGCATTTTTAGTTGAAAAAGGGTAAACATTATTAAATCGATTTCCACAACTTGAGGTAATTTATGATAAAATAAAATCACAAAACGAACAGAACCAGAATCAACCAACATATTACAAACCGAATAAAACTTGCAAAAATTAATCAAAAAATTGAAAGTCAAAAACCCTCTTCGACGCCGCATTTTAAATGTAACGTCGTTTTGTAGGAACATCGTGCCAAACGTTAAAGCAATCAATACTTCAATTCATCCTTATTACAAGAAGCCATGTAGTTTGCGCTTATTTAAAAGGGGATGGAAAGCTTGGCTTGCCTTGGACTAGGACCGCATGTCAATCCTCCTATCCTTTCACATATTGTATCCACCTCGACTAGCTATACAGCTGCTTACTTATTACACTTCTATGGGATCTATAAAAATATATAAGTTTCGCACAGAAGGTAACCAAAGAAGGTAACCAAACATTTTGCGACGATGCAAATATTAAACTTTACAATATAAATAAATATCTTTAACCAATGAATTCAAATAGCAAAAGCTATGGAATAAACAAATATATTATACTTATTAAGATTCATGTAAATTATTTATTAATGAAATACATTAAATATGAAATTTGGAGTTTTACCAAGGGAGCTAATAATTAATTAATAACACTGTCTGCCACACAGCAGTGTGATGACAACCTACAGTTGTTAATTTCTGTGTCATTTAGTCTCTTGGCAATCACAATACATATTCTTTTATATATATAGCGATGTCGTTATTACGACATAGCTATGTCGTTATAACGACATAATGATGTCGTTATAACGACATAGTGATGTCATTATAACGACATGTTATGTCGAAATTACGACATAGCAATGTCGTAATAACGACATGTTATGTCGAAATTACGACATGCTATGTCGTAATTACGACATAATTTTTTTTTTTGAATGGCCCTTATCGGCTTTCGTAGTTGTCCTACTAGAATCGAAATAATTCATGGAAGCCATAGATTTGATGTGAATTTGCACATGGTCTGGGTAGTGATATTAGTTAATTTCGAATATTACGACCTAGGCCATCTGTAAATTTCCAACAAATCTATGGCTTTCACGAATTATCTCTTACATGTAATGGAAAACTATCTCATGAATTAACTAATATTAAATATTAAAAACTGAAAAAACAAAACGGTCTATTAAATCAACCTGGAAAACCGCTGTCTCATTTCAGATTAGTATCTTTATCGACATTATAATTGTAATATATGTACAGACGCTTCCGGTCGCGGGAATTTCTTGCTACATTGAAGACCTGTTAGTGACCTTCTGCTGTTGTTTTTTTCTATGGTCGGGTTGTTGTCTTTTTGACAGATTCCCCATTTCCATTCTCAATTTTATATTTACACGTTGATAACACGATAATTCGTGTTTGAAATAGCTAGTATTGTATATTCAGAAATGTTTACATGCATTAATGCTTTTGATAACTGACATATGGCCAAATGCATGATCAATTATTTCAACATAAAAAAATTCTGCATACAGATAATGCTATCAGAATTTAAAAAGAACAGTACACAAATAAATAAAGGGCTGCGGTTTGGCGCATGATACGCCCGTTGCTCTTTAAACTTGTCTTTTATGCTTTAAATGTATTGTCCCAAAATTGGAAAATCCCCCTTTTTTTAAGCATAAAAATTCATTACACGGAAATGTAAAATTTGAAATTCATAAAAATTGAAAGGGAGCTTACATCAATAGATATAAACAATTCACAAAAGTTTCATGGACATTGGTGAAAGCCTTTTTGAGTTATTGTCCGAAGTGTTAGAAATCCCCCTTTTTATGAATAAAGCCCCATAAATCCAAAACTAAAAATCTGAAATTTAAAAAAATTGAAAGGGAGCTTACATGGTCCGTGTAACACTTATCAATTCAAAGTTTTAAAAAGTTTTGAAATTTTAGACTTTTGGAATTTTGATCAAAGTTTTAAAATATCAAAATTTCAAATTGTGTAAAAGTTTTTAAATTTTGAAATTTTAACCAAATTATTAAAATATTAAAATTCTAAATATCGTTTATAAAGGAGTAGGTCCGGTAAGGACTCATTTTGGCCTCAAATTTCAGTTTCATCTGAAGAAAGATTTTGACCACTTTTTAAACACTTAAGTGTCTATTTCACTTGATTCAATTAGTTTATGTGAAAGATGTTAACTGATTAAGTCATTAAAAACGATCCGATTGAAGCTCAAATATGAAAAATCTCTCAAATATGCCAAAATACGTCACTTTTCAGATTGTTTTTGTCAAAAATGAAAGTGGCCGCATCCGTGTTGATCCACAACCTTTGTATATGTTATGTATTATCATAAAATACAACTTACATTGCAATATTAAGGATGAACACGAATGCGGCCACTTTCGTTTTACACGGAAACCGTGTAAAATTTAACTAAAATGATAGAATTTTGAAGATTTCAGTAATTTAGCATGACTTAATGGTGCTACAACCCGATATATGTGCATTGTATTGTCAAAAACAGCCCATATATATGTAGCAGAAGCATTCAACTGTCCAATAAATAACTAAAAGTTTACATTTTAACAATTTTGTAAAACTGTTATTTTTTTGGGCCAAAAAGGGGCCTTACCGGACCTACTCCTTTGATAGTTTAGGAATTTGATCAAAATTCTAAAATATTAAACCTTACGTGCAATTTTGATTTTTTCACTTTTTGAAAGTTTGATTTTTTAAATTTTTGATTAAAATATCAAAATAGAAAAGGGGCGAAAAGAGGGGTACCTGTAAACACTGATGTAAACGAGGCTCCGATAATAGTCATTCTTAGTTATAAATAAATAGCACGAAATATATCAAATCATTTTTAATTACAAAATAAATAATGAAAAGAAGAAGTCATTTATTTTTCTTAAAACATATTAGACATCACATGGGATAACAGTATACTGAAATTTTAAGGTTGTGCATCTATCAAAAAAAAAATAAAGAATGAAAAACACACAGTAATATGAACAGTAAAACGCACTTTAAAAGGAAATACAAGTCATATGTCAGAATAGGAAACAAAAGAAACTAATCAAAATGACAATGATAATGAATTAACAAAGGACTATATATAAAGCTAGCAGTTACTAGATTTTTTTTTAATAAAACAGTTGGTTATGTACTGATGATACTTCAGTCTGGGGAAACAAGATTTATTTCTGTACTAGTATCACTTGCTTTGAATAAACTTCCAGTAATTGCAAATGCTCTTAGTTCGATGCGTTGAGTCTTTTGTCTTAATGTTAGTTGGCCGGTTTCTTTTGTCTAATTGCAATGATTAGCGCATGTTGTTCTTATATTGTACTGTTACACCACTGTCCCAGGTTAGGGGATTGTTGTTATCCCGATGACATGTTTAATCCCGCCACATTCTGTATGTATGTGCCTGTCCCAAGTCAAGAGCTTGCAAGTCAGTGGTTGTCGTTTGTTACTGGGTTACTTATTTGTTTTTCGTTCTCTTTATTTTGTACTTTAATTAGGCTGTTATTTTTTCTCCTTTAAATGGTTTTACATTTGTGATTTCTGGTTCTTTTAAAGCCGACTATTTGGTATGAAACTTGCTTATTGTTGAGGGCTGAATGGTGACCTATATGGCTGTTATTTTTGTGTCATTTTTTCTCTTTGAAGAGTTGTCTCATTGGCAATCATACCACAACTTCGTTTTTATATCAACCCCTACCATATTCTTTATGAACCTGTTTAGTGGTTGTCGTTGGTTCATGTGTCAACTCATATTAGATTTTTTGTAAATTGTTTTGTTTTGTATAGTTAGGCCGTAAGTTTTTTCGTTTGAATTGTTTCATACTTCTCATGTCCGTTTAAAACGGCTTTACAGATCTGGTTTTGTCATTGTTGAAGGCCTTAAAGTTGCCTAATATAGTTGCTTACATCCACTTCATATTTGACTCCGCCCAGTCAAGTGAAATAACTTGAGTAATACCAATATCAATGAATTATCAATGGTGGTTCACCATACCTAATCACAATTAAGTTCAACATGGTACCTGTCAAATGTTTCAGTGTTCATACCAATTCGAGAATGGAGCCATTTTTTTTAATTTCACAATGAGTTGTGCAACAACAGATATTACAAAAATCACTGACCTAGAAATGACGACTTAATCACAAATTTTAACAATTCTTACAATTTCATAAGCTCTTGTTCTCGTAGGCTATTTCAATTTATTTCACAGTTATGAGTTCTAGTAATGTTTACAATTTTTTTTTATCGGATTGTTATCTCATAAACATTAATCGTCATCTCAGTATTTTCCAATTTACAACAAATAACAATTTACAATTAAAACAAGAAGACAACTGCCAGTCTGAGAAAAATAGCAATAACAGCAACAAATAAATGACCAAACAAATACATGTAGTGTTCCGAATTAAAATTAATGATCTAATAGCATATAAAAAACTATGTGAAGTTAAAAAAAACCACCAAACACAAAAAGGTTATACTAGAAAATCCACTAAAAAAATCAATGTGACCATAGAATCTGCATAAATATTTTCGCGACTACTACACTGCATCAACATTTCTGCCGCCATTTTAAACCTAAACCGAAACCACAAACCATCCTTGGAAATGGTTTGAATAGTTTCTGGAACCAGTTTGGGTTTGAGAATAACAAACGGCAAACCAGTTTAGGTTCGAACTTTCAAACTGGTTCTCATTAACTAATGAAAAGTTAACAAACTAAAACTGGTTTTGCACTAACAAATACGCCTTTTAAATCAACTTATTTGATTCCGGTTTAAATAGGTTTACTATTTTTTTTTATATAGATGCACAACCTTAAAATTTCAGGATACTGTTATCCCATGTGATGTCTAATATGTTTTAAGAAAAAAAATTGACTTCTTTTCATTATTTATTTTGTAATTTAAAATGATTTGATATATTTCGTGCTATTTATTTATAACTAAGAATGATTGTTATCGGAGCCGTGTTTACATCAGTGTTTACAGGTACCCCTCTTTTCGCCCCTTTTCTATTTTGATATTTTAATCAAAAGTTTAAAAAATCAAACTTTCAAAAAGTGAAAAAATCAAAATTGCACGTAAGGTTTAATGTTTTAGAATATTGATCAAATTCCTAAACTATCAAATTTATAAACGATATTCAGAATTTTAATGTTTTAATAATTTGGTTAAAATTTCAAAATTTCAAAACTTTTACACAATTTGAAATTTTGATATTTTAAAACTTTGATCAAAATTCCAAAAGTCTAAAATTTCAAAACTTTTTAAAACTTTGAATTGATAAGTGTTACACGGACCTTACATCAATAGATATAAACAATTCACCAAAGTTTCATGGACATTGGTGAAAGCCTTTTTGGGTTAATGTCCGAAGTGTTAAAAATCCCCCCTTTTTTTATGAATAAAGCCCCATAAATCCAAAACTTAAAATCTGAAATTTATAAAAATTAAAAGGTAGCTTACTTCAATAGACATTAACACTTCACTAAAGCTTCATGGACATTGATGAAAGCCTTTTTGAGTTATTGTCCGAAATGTTGAAAATCCACCTTTTTTATGAATAAAGCCCCATAAATCCAAAACTTAAAATCTGAAATTAAAAAAAAACGAAAGGGAGCTTACGTCAATAGATAAAAACAATTCACCAAAGTTTCATGGAAATTGGTGAAAGTGTTTTTGAGTTATTGTCCGAAGTGTGGACGACGGACGGACCTACATGGACAGACGGACGGACGGACGGACAGACGGACTGACGGACGGACAACGGTAAACCATAATAAGTCCCGTCGACGACGGGCGTATAAAACTAACTTTTATATATTGATCGTGTTAATTGGTATTATTGTTAAAACGTTGAAAGGTAAAAGTGTATGTCGTAAATGTATGACCTTAACAACATTTATCTTCTGAAAGACTTCTCCTTGTGGACAGGCTTGTATTAATATTTTTGGAATGGACAGCGTTCATACTGTTCTTAAAGAAATTTGTCTTGCAGTTTATAGGACCATTTTTTTTTTGGTAACTAAGTACATACCGTGTATCAAGATGATGTGAAATATTTCAATCAAAAACAATAATTCCATTTTATCTTCATCAAGAAGTACATTCACCAAAACACTTATATTCAAATCAATGATGCATTATGGTTAACAAAATAAATAAGATTCGTGACATTAATTCGGGTCAATGAAAACGTATCGAATCGCACCGGTAACGTTGATGTATCAAAGGAAATAACTAAATAAAAAGGAAAAACTGGATTTTGTTCATGCAGTGTGACTTTTAGTGATTATACGGATAGTTGATACAGTTAAACGGCATGACGGGAATGAATACTGAAATTTTATCATTATTTATTAACTAACGTGTTACAAATCATATATGATAAATATACTTCCGCTGATGTTTTTAGTTTTGTATTCACATTTATTCATTGTACAGTGTTTGAAATGTCCTCAACAAATTTATTCATGATAACGATGAAAATGTATTGTATGCATACTGGTTTTATGTAGCTGCTAGTATGTACCATATTAAATGATTGATTGATTGGTGGTTGCTTAAAGCTCTGTTGCAAACGTTTAAGGCATGTTCAAGACGAGAACAAATAAACAATTGTGATTGCATTTGTATTTCGCAATTCCCTTATCATACATGTCCTTCATAAATGATCAAGGTCGAAATAATAACCTTCGTTTTATACACATGTAACAATCTATAATACAGCATTTGACAGTATACATCATTTTTCATGTAGCATGTAGATACACTCGTCATTGAAACCAGGTTTGAAATTTTATATTAAAGCCAGACTTTTCGTCTACAAAATACTAATCATTGACGCTCGAATAAAAAAATGTTTAAAAAGCCAAATAAAGTAAGAAGTTGAAGAGTATAAACATCTTCTAATCTATTCTGTTTTGTAAATAAAAGATAATGACGATGTGGTTCCAAAAAGAAAGCAGACGCATGTATATACCCTTCACAAGGTAAATATTATGACGATTTGGATCCATATAGAAAGGGCATGTATGTTCATACCCCGACACGAGGTAAATATTATGATGATTGGGACCCAAATAGAAAGGGAATGTATGTCCATAACCCGACACAAAGCAAAGATTTTGACAATTGGGACCCAAATAGAACAAGCATGTATCTTTGTGGATACTTAAAAATTCCAAAGATCTTTTAGAGTACATACAATCTAACTCTCTTTCATCTTGTAACAGTATTAAAACATTTGACTTCTCTACTCTTTACACAAGTATTCCACATTCCAAACTTAAAGACAAATTAAAAGAGTTGGTATTACTTTGCTTCATAAAAAAGAATGGCCAACGTAGATACAAGTATCTTGTCTTAGGGAGGGATAAATCCTACTTTGTAAAAATCACTCTGATTCAAACAAAAAATTCTCTGAAACCGATATTATCAAGATGATTGATTTCTTGATTGACAACATATTTGTTACGTTCGGAGGACGTGTTTTTCAAGAGACTGTCGGCATCCCAATGGGAACAAACTGTGCCCCTCTACTTGCTGACTTGTTTCTTTATTATTATGAGGCTGACTTCATGCAGGAACTTCTTAGGAAGAAATATAAGAAGTTAGCAATATCCTTTAACTCTACTTTCCGCTATATAGATGACGTTCTTTCACTAAACAATTCAAAATTTGGTGACTATGTGGAACGCATCTATCCCATCGAATTGGAGATAAAGGATACTACAGATACAGTTTAGTCAGCTTCATATCTTGACTTACATCTAGAAATTGACAATGAGGGTCGGTTGAAGACAAAACTTTACGACAAAAGAGATGATTTCAGCTTTCCAATTGTGAACTTTCCATTTCTAAGTAGCAACATTCCAGCAGCACCTGCATACGGGGTATATATCTCTCAATTGATACGATATTCCCGTGCTTGCATTTCCTATCATGATTTTCTTGATAGAGGGTTACTGTTCACAAGGAATCTATTAAATCAAGAGTTCCAAATGGTGAAGTTGAAATCATCCCTTCGTAAAATTTACGGACGCCATCACGAGTTGGTTGACCGTTATGGAATAACCATTTCACAAATGATATCGGATATGTTCCTTACGTCGTTACTACAATCACCTTCCCTTTCATGAATTTGACCTACCGAATTAGACTATTTACCGGATTTGTAATCACATAAGCAACACGACGGTTGCCGCATGTGGAGCAGGATCTGCTTACCCTTCCGGAGCACCTGAGATCACCCCTAGTTTTTGGTGGGGTTCGTGTTGTGTATTCTTTAGTTTTCTATGTTGTGTCATGTGTACTATTGTTTTTCTGTTTGTCTTTTTCATTTTTAGCCATGGCGTTGTCAGTTTGTTTTAGATTTATGAGTTTGACTGTCCCTTTGGTATCTTTCGTCCCTCTTTTATAACACGTAACAGGGCAAACATTATGACTTTTTGTGTTTCCTTGGTTCTTATAACGTGACTCTGTACTTTAAAATATCCTGTCATTATGTTATTGTTCTAATATATTTAGGTCTTTCCACTTTTCTGTGGAAAGACCTATTGTTTTTCTTCTGATTTTTTTTTTCTTCCGCCTAATTTTGTTCTTGCGATATACATTTGCTTCGCAATATGTCGCTTAGATATTTGGTATATGATATCGAACAGTTTATGCGCTTTTGATATTTACCCTGCGTAACCGAATACTAACTTTGTAGGAGTTATCTCCCCAAACACTGTTTTCCTTGTGTTCACAACTTCTTCGCAACCGTAAAAGATTATGACAAATTTATTTTACAAATTTGCTATTTTTTTGGTCATATTTTGACTGAATCAATATGAACGCTCCATAGGAGAGTTATTTCCCCTTATGTATCTGATATAAGTGATATGCATTTATATCTTATAAACCATAAGTAATAGAGATCTAGGACCTTCTGATTTGAGATCATTGGTCCAAAAAAATGAAAATTAGGTCAAGGTCAAAGGTCAAGGTAATATTTTAATACTTGAATTTGGCTTATGTTCACCTATTCCCAAAGACCGTATAATATATCAGCAAATTATTTTTACTAAATTGTTAGTTGCGACATATCGTAACATGTAAATTTTGATTGCAAGGGTATGTTGAGCGTAAAAGGGAGTTTTCTCCCCTCTTGTATTTAAAAATATGCGTTTAGTAATATAACTCATTAACCAAATATAATTAAGACCAACGATATTTTGTTTTAAGATCCTTGGTTTATGACCTTGAAATTCATCTCAAGGTCATAGCTTAATTTGACGTTCTAGATTTTGACCTTTGCTTTTATTTTAAATGTATACATGATAAAAGCCATGAAACTTTTGGAAAAAGGTATCAAACCATTTAACCTTGAAAAAAACAACCGAAAGTGACCTTTTGTAAACCGGAAGTAGATATTTTTTGTAATTTATTAATATAAAATATAGAACCAGATAATTTTGGAATCAGTCTCAAGTAAATATTCAAATATAATCGGAAGTAACATTTTTCAAACCGGAAGTAACAAATTATCTCTCTTATTTAAAAAAAAAAATGTATGTAAACCATATATTTTTGGAATCAGCGTACTAGAAGCTATCATTTGACGATTGAAATGACTTAGTTCCACAACTTTCATATCAAAATACATTGTTTTGATGGAAAGACATTCAATTGTTCTCTGAACAATTGGTTTTTAATTTATAATGTTATTGTTCTATCATAAATTGAAAAATACCTTGAACGACAAACTATAAAACTATTGTACTCGCGTAGAAGTATTAACCGTATATGGACTTTTAAAAATTCCGAAGAACGTATGGACAATTTTCAGTCTATTCCTGAAATTAATTCTAACATAACTTTTAATTTTTTAAACCTGTATACCACCATTTTCCCGGTGAAATTATAATTGATTTGAATTAACATTTACCGACAACATTTCTTTCTATTTGACGTTTACATTTTCTTACGTCAGACACGCACAGTAGTGAATGTGTTTTTTTAATTTGATAGATTTTTGGGTGATTTTTTTGTTAATGTTTGTTTGTTTAAAGTTTGAAACACATTGATGACTGCTGTATAATTTTACGTTTGCCATCACGAGTTGATTGACCATTATAAAATATCTGTTATAAAGATGATATCGGATGTGTTCATTGTGTCGTTACTGCAGTCCCGTCCCCTTTAGAGGAGTGTAACCTACCAAATTAGACTTTTTATCTTTTATTTGTGAAATGTTTACCTATTGTCTTTTTTTTGTTCTCGCATCATTATTAATATTATTTAAATTTATGCGACTGTCGTACAAGTAAGAGGTTTAGCGCTATAAAACCAGGTTCAATCCACCATTTTCTACTTTTAAAAATGCCTGTACCAAGTCAGGAATATGACAGTTGTCCATTCGCTTGATGTGTTTGGTCATTTGATTTTGCCTTTTTGGACTTACCGATTGAATCTTCTTCGGAGTTCTGTATTTTTGTGATTTTACTTTTTGGTACCGTTGCACACAAGAGAAAAGGGAACAGCATTTCTAGGAACACATGGACTTGTGGTTCACCATCCCCCTCCCACGATAATTTGTACTCAACGAATAAAAAAGATTCAGCAGTGATTTGAAACTCTTTGAAATACAGCGATCGGCTTTGTACTTGTCAATCCCGTCATTCTGTTATGCTTATTGTCTGTTTTAGTGTATTTCATTTTGTTAATAAGCTTTGTCTATAAGCCTTTTCGTGCTTCTTTGCTACATATTTCTTTGCTTTATAGTGATTAAGATTTAAACACAATGTTGACTGTTGTACAATTTTTTTTTTTGACATTTTAACCTACCTATGTGTTATGTCTGTCTGTTTTGTTCATACATTGTTGTCAATAAAATGTAATTTAATGCGACTGTCGTACAATTGAGAGCTATGTAGCTAAAGTTCAGGTTTGATTCACCATTTTCTATTGAGAACATGCCTGTACATTGTATGGAATATGAAAGTTGTTGTCCATTCGTGTGATGTGTTTAATGAGTTTTTATTTTTTTCATTTGATTATGGACTTTCCGTTTGAACTTTTCCTCGGAGTTTGTTACTTTTGTTATTTCATACCTTACGTGATATTTGAATGTATACTGATGGAATATCTCTTTGGAGGAGATTAGGTTTTACACTTTTGAATTTGTATATCTGTATATCTGTATGTACATATTATGTCTTTTCAATTTATAGTGTCTTGTTTTTGGAAACATAAATAAACCTCTTTCTTCTTTGACTGGTAAACAGTTATTTGTTTCATGGTCTATACACTCTTAAGAGATGAGTAAATGAATTTAAGAAAATATGACATTATTAATGTCTCAATTTATATTAAGATTTTTTTTTTTAAGTATAAAAAGTGATATTTGACGAACTCTTTTCACAAAACACCGTAAGGATGAAGTTAGTTGATCGAAGGTAAAGTTATATGAATCAAGAATTCACAATTGAAACTTTAGGCTGGAAGAGATTTAGTTAAAGATCAAGATAAGCTAAAAATACTTATAGGTCATAGAGCTTCATTTCGATATATTTGATTTATAAAATATGGCGGGAAAAGGCTGACTCGGACTTTTACCTTATATTTTCATTGGTATTATTTGGGTCTCAAATCAAAAGAAAGAAAATCAAGTATCTACTTAAATTTTGTCAAATGACCTTTTATGAGCTATATAAGTCTTCTGTTAAAAGATAAATAGGTGTTATGGAGCAAAATATTTTTACTTGTATCGTATGGAAAAACACCAAGGAGTCCGAACATTTGACACTAATTCCAAAACCTTACTTAGTACATCCTCAAGAGAAAACAGTCATACACATATCAGCTTCAGTTTACCTAACCATCAATTTCAATCGTTAGATTTTTTTGTGAAAAGATCAATCTCATAAAAATCCGATGTTCTGATACGCTACACTCCAATTAATCCGATGTTCTGATACGCTACACTCCAGTAGATTCTGTATAGTTAGAATATAATGATAGCTTTTATTCCAAATCTTTTCAATTATGGAGCACTTTATGATTTTGGTTTCATGTGTATCAGTTTAATTTTATTCTTTGAAGGAAACAAAAAAGCACAAAATTCACATATTACCAAATTGTTCTCTTTAATTCGTGTCAAATTCTGTATTGGAGCATTGAAATTGAAATTACTGTATGCTGTTTATGTAGTCTTGCATGCTAATATAAGTAGTGGATTTAAAATGTAGAGAAAATATTGCAACATTTGAAATTTTGATATTAAATCTTTATTTATTCACATTGTTTATGCAAAGCTAAAATATCATATTGAAATAAAACTGTAAGTTGTGGTCACATTAACTTGAAACTAAGAGCCAACGTTCTTTATCGTGTGATTTTTTTTTCAAATGTATATACTGGTATGCCAAATTATGGGTTTCATCTAGATTTCACTAATCATTGGAAAAGATAAACAGCGAGTTGGCCTTGGTGTCTTAGGGACAAATGTAATGTTGATGTCGTTGAATGTAAAGATCCGCTACATAAAAAGACGACATCTGAGAGCTTGAATGGAGTTTTACAGAATAGAAATTAAAAAGTTCACAATGAGGGAAAACAAATGAAGAATAGAGTATAAAAGGGTGTTAACATATAAAGGGTTATTGCTCTATCATGACGATTGATTCTTAGTAATTAGTAATTAGTAATTTGCATATGATCTCCAAAACGGGTAAGTAGGTAGTAACCGTAAACAGTAATGAATGATTATGTTATTTGTGAGTAGTAAAAAAAGTACCCGGCCACGTCCACTTGTATTTTTTTCCATCTGATGAGTTAAACCTTTTTCAACTGATTTTTATAGTTCGTTCTTATGTTGTACTGTTATACCACTGTCCCAGGTGAGGGGGAGGTTTGGGATCACGCTAACATGTTTAACCCCGCCACATTATTTTAAATATGTATGTGCTTGTCCCAAGTCAAGAGCCTGTAATTCAGTGGTTGTCGTTTGTTTGTGTGTTGCATATTTGTTTTTCGTTTTTTTTTATATAAATGCGGCTGTTAGTTTTCTCGTATGAATTGTTTTACATTGTTTTATCGGGGCCTTTTATAGCTGACTACGCGGTATGAGCTTTGCTCATTGTTGACGGCCGTACGGTGACCTATAGTTGTTCATGTCTGTGTCATTTTTGTCTTTTGTGGATATTTGTCTCATTGGCAATTAATGAAATCTTTACATCTTGAGAATAATGAATACATATTTAATTTTCTTATAAACTCTCTGACAGAAGACAATTCCTGTGTTTTGTAGAGGAAGTAAATTAAACCTAGTCCTCATCATGGAATAAGGTTAGCGTTCTTTGTCGGTCATCATTGAAAAACAATTTATCAACTATAAAACACTGGAAGAACCTTGCCACTACTATATGTTTACTATCGTTTGTATTTTATGCAGATTCTGTCAGATAAATCTTATCCTTTCGAAAGATTCATTTCAATAAGAAAAACCAAAACAGATTTTGTTCTCTTATTTTTGACAATTATTACACTCACATTTTAGTTAGACATATTCCCTACAAGTAAACTACATATACTGCATTTATATCATAAACATGCATACATTTTTTCAATAATGCAAATCAAATTTATTGGGGAAAATGTTAACGAAATGCTTTATAAAAGTAAAACTGTACAGTGAAACGTGTTTAAACCGAACATGTTCGGGACATAAATTTTGATTCCGTTTTGTCCGATGTTTGGTTTTATCAGATTCACAACGCAAACAGTTTGATATGAAGGGGCTTAATAATATGATTAGTGTCTACAGGTTTGTGGTTTATGTGGCATGATTTGGTTTAGACAGGTGACTGTACAAGTTTATCGATTTTGATGTCAGTAAATCCTTAACATCATTATCCTGAAACGAAAATTGGAAAATAGTATGAACAAAGAGGAGTGCTTGAACATATTTCAACTGTTTATTCTGTTGTCATAGGAACGTCAGGTTTTGTTACTTTCCAAACACTCATCCACGATAACTAAAACCGTTAAATACATGTAACGCTTGAAAATGACCTGTTGCAAGGCAAACCTTTTAATCGTTTACATTATGTGATGATGTTAATTACAATTTTCCTTCAAAATATTCGACCCATTCACTGATCGTCTTTTTATGATTCATTATTAATCATCTGCTAAAAGTCTAGGCGCATCTGAAATCATTCTTCTTTATGTTGAATTCGTTTCTCGTTCATGTGGTCGTATTTTGTATTGTATGGATTTGTTTCCTTCATTTGAAAAGAAATTGTTCCAGCTTTTAAAATAAGTGAAGTGCCTTAATGTTTGTATTTAATGCACTGTAGTGTTTCAGTTGAAAGTATTCTGATACGGACCAAATCGGGTAACATTTCTATCAATTATAACATTTTAAGAATAATGAGTGTACACATTGTATGATTTTGCACATGTTTTTTGGATGTAAAAAAACATTAATAAAATTAGAATGAGTAATTAATAAACAAGCAATATGTCTCTTATATGTGATAATTAAGTATTATCACTAAATATGTCTTTTGAATGAGTTAAGCCATTTCAGATGATATTTTATAGTGTGTCTTTCTATGTTGTGATGTTGCACTTTTGTTTCAGATAAGGCTGAAGGTTTGCCGTTTGTTGATGTGGTTGATAAGTGTTTCTTGTCTTTTTATATAGATTTGACTGTTGGCTTTCTCGTTTGTATGGTTTTATGCTAGTTTTTTTTTTTTTGGGGGGGGGGGGGGGGGGGGGCCTTTAAAGCTTGCTGTTCGGTGTGAAAAAATGTAACATAACAAAAATACTGAACTCCGAGGAAAATTCAAAACGGAAAGTACCTAGTCAAATGGCTTAATCAAATGATAAACATATCACACGAATGGACAACCACTGTAATATACCTGACTTGGTACAGGCATTCACAAATGTAGAAAATGGTGGATTGAACATTGTTTTATAGCGCTAATTCTCTAACTAGAATTGGGACATTTAAAGACGTATCGTATCTGTATCTGAAACGTTGACGTATCTTAACGTATATATGGGTTATTATTCAATAGACCACTATCGAGTTTGTCAGTTATGGGACAAAAACTTGTCAATTATGCGCACCGTTATGAAGTCATTTGCCAGATAGAGAGGATGGCATGTATCCCTGCAATATAACCGTTCATCAAGCGGACAACCCAAATCGATTTGTCTGTGTGATTTTTGTACCATTTCATAATAAATAAATAGTAATAACTAATAGCGTAATAAATAAAATTTGTAATGAAAAAAAACAAATGATTAATTTTTTGATATTTGTTTTGTACCCTTGAGCTCCCTAAAGGGAATTGAACCATCCAAATCATATGAGTCGAATTGATTACTGCACCAAGTTCGCAGTTACGTCCGGTGATGATGGGGACGTTAAATCCGATGCCTCGTGTAAAGGGAGTGCCACGCTCTTTGCACGTTAAGAACCATTTGAGGGGTCCAAAGGTGGCCTGTTGAAAGGCAAAATTTCTGTCCCTATCCAATATACCTTCATTTTCTAGAGCAGTCCAAATTTCCCCAACTTTCATACCAAATGGCCTCTATTTTGACAACACCTACATAGTGTATTTATTGTCAACTTGTTCTCGTCCTGAACATGTATGACATGTTTGCCACTGGACGTTAAGCAACCAACAATCAATCTTTTTTTTTTCTTATATGTAGAAAAGAACCCCTTCTAGGGTGCGCTCGACTTTAGTGACTTATTACGAGCTTTGTTTTTGAATGGTTGTTAATGACTTTGTGCAAAATAAAACAACGCTAGGATATAAAAAAAAAATGAGTAAACTATGGTTGAAATTCTATAATAAAATTCTCTTTATTCAAGTCTGTAGATTTTAAATATATTGGCCACAAAGTTCTGATTTTCTGAACGAAGTTTCCACTGTTTATATATATATGCACAATATGGCAAATCTCTATTATAGTTGTTTTGTTTTTCTTGCACTTCGAAAACTTCGTAATACACCTGGCTACAGAAAGACTCATAAATATTAAATTCACGACTGAGAAGTGGTGATGGTTTTAGTATTGAGGTTTTAGATAGTATCAAGTAATAAAAAGAGTGTATCCATGGGAATAAATGACAGACAGATATCTAAAATAGAAAAAAACACATATTTAAGGATATTTGCTCATCATGTTTTGGAATTTTTATCAGATTTTCGAAATACTCTGGTTGTATCCCTTAGATTGCATTAAACAATTTTGCCTATGAACACCCATTTTTCTTTTTATTAATCTTTTACATATATTATTATAAGCCTACATTGTATAATGGTATACTTTTATAAATTGTGACTTCGATGGAGAGTTTTCCCATTGGCACTCGTCTTCTTATATCTAATAAATAGTTATATTTTTGATTGAATGATATATGGAATTAAACGAAAATTTCAGTGATGTTGTTGGGTAAGATTTATTTGTAAAGAAAACCGGATTGCCAGAAGAGAACCACCGATTTAAGACAGGAAAACTTACAATTCAGGCTGCAGGATTTCGAACTCACAACTTCAGTGTCGATAGGCTAGTGAAATAATGCACATGTGCACAATATAATTTTATCATTAGTGATGAAGGTAAACTAACACAAAGATTGTTTCATTCACCGCAGCTAATTTGTTGAATACAATAGGGTATAACTTGAACTCAAATTGAGATATAATTACCAAAATGTAACAATATTACACCTCCGGCACCCCATAAGATCCGCCACTGCACTGTTTCTATATCCAGGTACCACCAGCCTAGTAGTCAGCACTTCGTTGTTGACATGAATATCAATGATATTGTCATATTCATAAATTTCCTGTTTACAAAATGTTGAATTTTACGAAACTAAGGATGTTCTTATCCCAGGAATATTATAATTATAATATATAAATATTATCTTTGTCACAACCTTTTGGAATTTTGGGTCCTAAATGCTCTTCAACATTGTACTTGGTTGGCTTTATAACTGTTTTTATCTTTGCGTCACTTATCATGCTGATGAGTCTTACGTAGATAAAACTCGCTTCTGAGGTATTAAATTATAATTCTTGTACCTTTGATAATTATTTACGATAAATTCTTCAAGATTCAATATTATATCATATAGGTGTTAACGTTATTATATTTTAGTTTTTCAACTTATACATTGAGTAAGGGGTCCCTTACAAACTAAATAAACCTCAAAAAGATGTCTTTTGTAAAGTTCGTGACAGAATAAGTTCAAGTTTTCAAGGAGAAGAGGACAACAATATTTTTTTTGGTAATTATTTTATTTTTCAAGATGAAACATGTGAAATTACATAATACACTATTAGACACAAAGTATAAAAGGTTGATTAATACTTGTTAGATCGATTAAAACATAATGGTATAATTGAAAAGATATAAATATTACAATTCATTTTGTTAATTTAATGCTGCTTCTAACAATTGCCACTTCTGATCCATTTTTATTTTTTGTGTAGGGGTTAAAAAAACATACAGAGTATTTTAATCCAATACTTTAAAAATTCTATCCCACCATATTTTGTAGTCAACACACTCTTAAATCTACATTTGTATATATAGTATTGAAGTAACAACAAGATAGTATTAACTGTTTTACTGTTGACAGAATCCTAAGACACACCTAAAATGACCTCCTTTGCACTAAAAGGGAAGAGGATTTCATAATTTCTAATCCAATCTATAATGAATAACCAGAAGTTTTGTGTTACATTGCATTCCCAAAAAATATGAAAATATTTTCTCTAACTTCTGAACAAAAGTACATAGTTCAGTTTCTTTTAAATTATATTTATATAAAAAAGGAATTACATGGTAAAATCCTATGAACAATCTTAAATTGAAAATTTTGTAAAAACGAATTTTTGGTTAAAATGAAGGGCGTGGAATAAATAGCATTCGAATTTTCAATCTGTAAATTTAAGTCTATTTCCCATCCTCCAGAAATAAATTATAAAAAATTTTACAAGATTTTGGTTCTTTTTTTAACTTTATCTACTAATTTATTTTCAATATTATCAAGTTTAGAACTACCTTCTATCCTACTTTTCCATATATTTGGAATAGCGCTTAAAATACCATAAAACTCTACCAAATTAGTATTGATATTATACTTTTTATTAAATTCTTCATATGCATGAGAAGATTGTATTATTATCTGACACCAGATCATTGATAAAAAATATGCAATTTTCAATAAATTTACCCTTCAAAATAATCTTGCCATCCATTTTGATGTTTGGATTTAGCCATATAGACTGGGCCAGAATATCGGTATTGTTTTCAACTTTCAACTTATTTTTCAATTTTGAAAAATTAACCTGGATATCATGCCAAAAGGAATGACTTTTTTGCTAAATAAACCAATCCTTCCTTTTTGTATATAGCTAAGCAGCAAAACTTTCCAAGGAGAATAATTTTGGGGGTCTAGTAATTTATACAGCCAAGACATTTTTACGCTATAACAAAAATAGTAAATATAAGGCATCTTAAGACCGCCATCAAAGAGTTCGGACATAACCACTGTTCTCTTTACTTTATCTGGTTTCCCTCTCCATAAAATATTAAAAAATATATTTAGAATCTCCTTCAAAACCCAATTTGGGGGGTTAGGGAGGACAGTCAGAACTTGAACCAAAATGGTGCTAAATTTTTAATCACAACCATCCAGGACAAGGGAAGAATCATCAGCATATTGACTCCAAAACTAAAATAAATAGATAAAGAGATAGAGGATCCCCTTGACAAACCCCTCTTTTCAATGAAAAATTCTGAAATATATCCGTTTTTTAACACTGCACTAGAGGCATCACAGTAGCTTACCTTAATCCAACTTATAAATGTATGGTCAAAGCCATAAAACTGCAAAGCCACTAGTATAAAAGACCATTCGACCGTGCCGAAAGCTTTTTCAAAATCGACTAAAAGTAAAAGTCCAGGAATGTCGTCTTCCTCCTTCTTTTCCATCAGATCATAAATAAATCGAGTACATTCGCCTATATACATACCTTTAAAAGAGGGACGAAAGATACCAAAGGGACAGTCAAACTCATAAATCTAAAACAAACTGACAACGCCATGGCTAAAATTAAAAAAGACAAACAGACAAACAATAGTATACATTACACAACATAGAAAACCAAAGAATAAACAACACGAACCCCACCAAAAACTAGGGGTGATCTCAGGTGCTCCGGAAGGGTAAGCAGATCCTGCTTCACACGTGGCACCCGTCGTGTTGCTTATGTGGTATCAAATCCGATAAATAGTCTATTTCGGTAGGTCACATTCATGAAAGGGAAGGGGATTGTAGTTACGACGTAAGGAACATATCCGATATCATTTGTGAAACGGTTATTCCATAACGGGCAACCAACTCGTGATGGCGTCCGTAAAATTTACGAAGGGATGATTTCAACTTCACTATTTGAAACTCTTGGTGTAATAGCTTCCTTGTTAGCAGCAATCCTCTATCAAGAAAATCATGATAGGAAATGCAAGCACGGGAATAACGTATCAATTGGGAGATATATTCCCCGTATGCAGGTGCTGCTGGAATCTTGCTACTTAGAAATGGAAAGTTCACAATTGGAAAGCTGAAATCATCTCTTTTGTCGTAAAGTTTTGTTTACAACCGACCATCATTGTCAATTTCTAGATGTAAGTCAAGATATAAAGCCGACTTAACTGTATCTGTAGTATCCTTTATCTCTAGTTCAATATGATAGATGCGTTCCAGATAGTCACCAAATTTTGAATCATTTAGTGAAAGAACATCATCTATATAGCAGAAAGTAGATTTAAAGGATATTGATAACTCCTTATCTTTCTTCCTAAGAAGTTCCTGCATAAAGTCAGCCTCATAATAATAAAGAAATAAGTCAGCAAGTAGAGGGCACAGTTTGTTCCCATTGGAATGGGGACAGTCTGTTGAAAAACACGTCCTCCGAACGTAACAAATATGTTGTCAATCAAGAGATCAATCATCTTGATAATATCAGTTTGTTTGAATCAGAGTTATCCTTTACAAAGCAGGATTTATTCCTTCCTAAGACAAGATTCTTGTATCTACGTTGGCAATTCTTTTTTATGAAGCAAAGCAATACCAACTCTTTCAATTTGTTTTTTAGTTTGGAATGTCGAATACTTATGTAAAGAGTGGAACAGTCAAATGTTTTAATACTGTTACAAGATGAAAGAGAGTTAGACGGTATGTACTCTTAAATATCTTTGGAATTTTTAAGTATCCACATCTGATTTACGCAACCTCTAGAATATGCAGTTTCACAATAACTTTGAAGCCCGTCTTTGATTGCTGATAAAATAGATGTAAATAATTTAGAAAGAGGTTTCGTGGAGCACTTGGAAGACCCAGCAATATACCGTTGTTTGTAAGGACAGGTAGTTGAGGTATCCAATACAGTGATGGAAGATCCAATTCTTCATGTTTGGTTGAAATCCCAAAGGAACAAAGAACAGACCTATGATTATCCAGGATTTTCTCTTTGGTAAGTGTCGTGAGGGTATATGGTTCCAAATGAATTGTCAATGTCCAATTCGTTTATCAAGCAGTTAATGTAATGACTTTTACACACAAACACGATGTTATTTGGGGCTATGTCTGCGGGGACAACCACATATTTATCTTGGAGGTCGGATATGTGTTTAGCAACATTTGGGTCTTTAAAGATTGACGTAGCATGTGCATTGATGGACCCATTCAGTTTCTTAATTCTGATTTGTATCAACGACCTCACTGCCTTAATCCATTCGGAAAGAGTGTCTACGTCTTCCTTCTCGCGCTGAGCCCATTGTTTGGCATAATCCTCGACTGAATCGATCAAAATTTCGTAGAAAAGTGTTATTAACAATGTTGAGGTCACAGGTGATAACGCGGCCAGCAGAATTATATGTGAATTGGGAACTAGCACAAGTGCAATTAGAGGTTTCCCAACATCTTACGAACGAACGAAAATCGCCCTAACTTGACGTAACTTGCCGTAACAAGAAAAAAGGGAGCAGTAATTTATCTTATAATATTGGATTATTGGCTGTGCTCTTTTTCCCTTTGAAATGTCTTTTATATGTAAAATATGCATGCTTGATTTTTTAAAAACATTTTGAATCAAATACATATTATATTTTTTTTTATTTTATATAATATATAATAAACAATTTACTGTTCAATCAACACATTTGAAAGTCTTACTGATCTATAAATTTAAGCGAAGAATATATAATATTTAATCAAAGGACAGTATTCGTACAAGAAATTTTGATAAACATGATGACAACATCACTATTTAGTATATGTGAAAAGGGTAAATATAGATATATGGATGGAAAGGGATATGAATCTTTTTGAATCTTAGCTAGAAGTTGATTAACGGTAAAAATTCTTTCGTGGACACCAGGTGAAACAAATCTAGGAGTGAACGCCTTTCGATTTAAATTTGAAAAGAAAACATCCCAATAAGTTCCAGGATAACTTATTTGCCCCAACCACTAAAATCCAAATGATCTCTTCTTATTGATATATTGTTATACATTGGTAGACTTAACAAGAAAAATAAAGGAAAATATTGAAATACATATTTTAACTTATATATTGTGGTGTTGTTTTTTGTTATCATGGCCTTTCTTATTATATGTGTGTATTTTTCCTTTCTAGTATAAATATAAGTATATACATACAATTGTTTTCTTGTTTATTGTTTTCGTTAAGATTCTATGGCATACTGTGCATATTTCCTCTGTTTTTTTATATTTCTCATTTTCTTTTTAGTTAGGGGTGTAATATATAAAAATATGTATTTTGATAACTATGTGACTACCAGTTTTGTTAGGGCTGTAGCACTCATACTTTCAACAAAAACACACAAAACTCGCAATGAAATGAATGGAATATTTGCCACTGAACGTTAAACACCAAACAATCAATCAACCAATTGCAAACTAGATGTGTTGATTTTTTTAATCAAGGACATTATAAAAAAATTGTTCTTTTTGAATAGTTTAGGGAGATAAATCGTACGCATATATACAGCATGTCAACAAACGGAACTCAACGTAAGAAAACGAAACAGTCAACAACAGAAAATAAATTGGAACACGGATGTTTAATGACAACAATAAAATGCAAGGTTGCAAAAAAGGATATTAAGTTGTTTACTGTTGTCTTTTAAACACACTGCAGTATCGGAAGACATTAGTTATGGATTTTATTATAACAAAATTACTGCTCCATAACGATATTTTCGTAGAGTTTCGTCCAGTCGTAAGATGTTGAGAAACCTCTATTAGGAGGTTTAGACTTGAAGTCGTCAATATCGAGATCCTGCAAAACGCGTTTGTAATTGAAAATTTTAGTTGTAATATGTTTGGTTTAGGTAAAAAAAAAAATTGGTACAGACTGGTCTTAGAAATAAGGAGGTATTTTCGATTGAACTAATTTAGGATGAAGGATATTGCCTAAGTTGACACCATCGAGACCTTTGTTGGCAAAGGAAAGATTAAGGAAAGATCTTTTCTCTTTTTCATCTTTTCCAATGCGGACTGGCTTAAAAAGTCTGCAATATCCGAAATTATAGCTTCAAATTTGTATTGGTTTAAATGAGGGTTTGTAACAGTGGAATCCAAACATAAATTGAACAGAGAATGAAGTTTTGAAAGAAGTAATGAATAAAGTTTCGTGCGAATGTGATGAATACTCAACGGCTTTTGTATAAATGGCAGCAGGTCATTAATAGAGACATCATGCAGAGAAGGTGAGAAATCCTTTTTGTGTTTGACTAATTATGTTTACCAGCACCTTTTTTAAACAATTTGCTAAACTTGCTGTATTCTAAAGCCTCATTTAAACATCTTACCAGAGGTATCTTAATATCATTCCAAAAGAATTTATAGAACTGAACAGTAATTCCATCTTTACCAGGTGAATCGGAGTTCTTCATAAGTTTAAGAGGAGACAAACATTCCTGCATTAATTGTTAAAAGTCCCTCACAAGAACCCACCTCTTCCTCATTCGGTATTGTAATAGAAATGTGTCCCTGTGAGTTTCAAGTAACAATGGTTTACAACTAGCATATATTTTTTTTATAAAACTGTTTTTGAGGCCAACAATATGGTTCGCTACTGACCCCTTATGGACCTATAGAGTGTAGGTAAAATTATTGGGGTCATAAGTGAACATTTGTAATTCACATCTTTTTTAAATGCAGTCCTTCTCTATTATATTGTGCTGGTTACATATAAATGCATAGCATTCTGGCATTGTTTTCTTTTTTTGTTTGAGGTGAATATTTGTGGATAAATGTAATTTGTAAATGGTAAGGTGCTATCACTGTGTACACATGCATATGGTTATATTTACAGGTTATAATTACAATTGAAGCTAAAAATGATATTAATTAATGTTATGTATTTACAATGAAGTATATCATGTGAATGTTGACAGGAAACTGAATACTAACAGGAAACTGGCTCGGACGTCGCCCATTATAAAAAGGTTCGAAACAGACGTCACCATGGACACGGTGTCGTCTGATACGGCAGGTGTCCCCTCGTACCCAGACATGACAAATATCCCAAACACGACTCATTCAGATCATCGTCCTAGTGACAACAGCAATATTACACATATACAGCCATGTTCAGTTCTCCTTAAAGACATTTTGGTTTTTGATGACACAGTACAACACTGTCGCATTTCAAAATGTGAGACCAAAGGCTGCAAAACTTGTACTATTTTAATTACAGATGCTGAATTCACTAGCAATTTGACCAAGAAGTCATATTTTACCAGAAGTTACGATGATCTGAATTGTAAATCGATAAATGTCGTCTACGGATTAGAGTGCAACCTTTGCGGATTGGTATACGTCGGTGAAACGAAAGGACGGCTAAACAAACTGATGTGCGGTCATAGATCAGACATTAACCTCAATGCTAACGACATTCTATACCAGCATTTCAATCAGCCCGATCATTCCATCGTTTATATGACAATTCGCACTATCGAAAAGATATACCATAGCTCTAACAATCCTAATCTTTCAACGACTCTCCGTAGACAAAAAGAAGACTACTGGATTAGACAATTGGGAACTGCAACACCGTATGGCTGCAATGACAAAATTGATGGTATAGGTATTCTATCTAGTCCTTCGTGTAACTCGGTGAATGTGATGAATATTTTCAACTCGACTCCTCGACGTGGACGCAGTCATTGTCATCGTCATTATACATCACCCTCTCTGCATGATGTCTCTATTAATGACTTGCTGCCATTCATACAAAAACCGTTAGGTATTCATCACATTCGCACGAAACTTTATTCATTTCCCCTTTCAAAACTTCATTCTCTGTTCAATTTATGTTTGGAATCCACTGTTACAAACCCTCATTCAAACCAATAAAAACTTCAAGCTATAATTTCGGATATTGCAAGTCACAGACTTTTCAAGCCAGTTCGCATTGGAAAAGATGAAAACGAGAAAAGATATTTTCTAAATCTTTCCATTGCCAACAAAGGTCTCGATGGCGTCAACCTTGGCAATAACCTTCATCATAAATTAGTTCAATCGAAAATACCTCCTTATTTTAAAGACCAGTCTGTACCAATAATTTCTAATACCTATACTAAACCTATTGCAACTAAAATTTTCAATTACAAACGCGTTTTGCAGGATCTCGATATTGACGACTTCAAGTCTAAACCTCCTGATTGCACTTGTGCTAGTTCCCAATTCACATATAATCCTGCTGGCCACGTTATTACCGGTGACCTTAGCATTGTTAATACCACTTCTCTACGAAACGTGTTATCGAAAGGTCCGAAATATCGTGAGCCTAAATCCATCAATTGGAAATACAACTTTAAAATTTTGATGGATTCATTCGAGAATTATGCCGGGCAATGGGCTAAGTGCGAGAAGGAAGACGTAGACACTCTATCCGAATGGATAAAGGCAGTGAGTTCCTTAATACAAATCAGAATTAAGAAACTGAATGGGTCCATCAATGCCCATGCTACGTCAATCTTTAAAGACCCAAATGTTGCTAAACACCTATCCGACCTCCATGATAAATATGTTGTTGTCCCGTTTTTATATATTTGTTACGTTCGGAGGACGTGTTTTTCAACAGACTGTCGGCATCCCAATGGGAACAAACTGTGCCCCTCTACTTGCTGACTTGTTTCTTTCTTATTATGAGGCTGACTTCATGCAGGAACTTCTTAGGAAGAAGGATAAGAAGTTAGCAATATCCTTTAACTCTCCATACCGCTATATAGATGACGTTCTTTCACTAAACAATTCAAAATTTGGTGACTATGTGGAACGCATCTATCCCATCGAATTGGAGATAAAGGATACTACAGATACAGTTAAGTCAGCTTCATATCTTGACTTACATCTAGAAATTGACAATAAGGGTCGGTTGAAGACAAATCTTTACGACAAAAGAGATGATTTCAGCTTTCCAATTGTGAACTTTCCATTTCTAAGTAGCAACATTCCAGCAGCACCTGCATACGGGGTATATCTCTCACAATTGATACGATATTCCCGTGCTTGCATTTCCTATCATGATTTTCTTGATAGAGGGTTATTGCTCACAATGAAGCTATTAAATCAAGAGTTCCAAATGGTGAAGTTGAAATCATCCCTTCGTAAATTTTACGGACGCCATCACGAGTTGGTTGCCCGTTATGGAATCACCGTTTCACAAATGATATCGGATATGTTCCTTACGTCGTAACTACAATCCCCTTCCCTTTCATGAATTTGACCTACCGAATTAGACTATTTACCGGATTTGTAATCACATAAGCAACACGACGGGTGCCGCATGTGGAGCAGGATCTGCTTACTCTTCCGGAGCACCTGAGATCACCCCTAGTTTTTGGTGGGGTTCGTGTTGTTTATTCTTTAGGAAGTACACCACTAATTCATGGTCCCATTGCTTTCTATGTTAAATTCCTCCGTTTCAAGCAGGCACACCTCTTTTATTTTAAGTTCAAATAAAGTGGCAATCATTGCATTTCAAAGCAACACTTTATGGTGTCTTGTACTGAAAAAATCAACATACCTTACATTGCATATAAGAAAGAACTGGTTCCCGGAACTTCAGATGTACCAAAACAGGTACTTCAGATCTGACAAACAGACAAAATGTACCCTCTTTTTAAAATTTGGTGCAGTTTTTTTACTATTCAAAATTAAAAGTCCAAAAGTGTTCTACAATGATCACCAGTCCTTCAGCTTTCATTTGATACCAAAAATACCTAAATATTCTACATATTTTGAAAGTTACACTCATGCGTAGGAACTATTTTGTGTTAAATATGTACTACTTTCTGGTATGTGCTTTCTGGCCGGGCCTGAATTAGTGGTGTTACGCCTATAACAGAACCAAACTTGCTATATTGACTTGAGCATTACTTTATTTCATTCTATGATCTATTTCAAGCAATAAAAAACATATAAAGCCTTAGTCCAAATACTATTTTATTAATTTAAAGCTCAAATTGGACTGGTAGTAACATATGGGTTATTCAAAGAAAACTGCATATGTATATTACCATTGGCCAATATATTTTTTTTATTCTCAATATCATTGTTTTATTTATTAATTTCTATTAGGAAAGCTATGTGCTTACTAATAGTCATATTTTTATCAGAGGTTCTTCATTAAATAACAATACATTAGTCCAAACTTAAGACATAAATGAGAAATTATCCCCCCTTTTTTCTTGAAATTGAAAAAAGGCTTTTTTTTTGCATGAATTATAATTCTGTGGTAAAACATAGATTAATAAGAGCAATTTATATATCCCTCAGCTAGATAACTTGCTAAACTGGTCCAAAATTGCATGTACAGTGAGATTTAAGAATTCTTATATGAGTATATACCATTTGCCTAGATTGTAAAAGGCTACCATAAGAAAAACAAAAAAACTTGAAAAATCATGAGATTATTTTGTCTAAGAGCTATTTTGTTCCATAAACAAGTCATAAAATACATGTTTTATTGATTTGAATCAGAAAAAATGCAAAAATGAGAACTTGGAGTCAAGTCTTAACTGCATGCATGTTGTATGACCATAAAAGGCTAACATATTTGAGTATGCCAATTTAAGAGCTTAAATTTCCCATAAGCAGGACGGTTGACCCAAAAAAGATGATTAGACATGATTACTAACATCCTATTTGACTTATTTTCATTGGAATAGGTACAACTTCTAAAAATTGGATTTCTGGTGATTCTCTGTAATAGGAAGTACACCACTAATTCATGGTCCCATTGCTTTCTATGTTAAATTCCTCCATTTCAAGCAGGCACACCTCTTTTATTTTAAGTTCAAATAAAGTGGCAATCATTGCATTTCAAAGCAACACTTTATGGTGTCTTGTACTGAAAAAATCAACATACCTTACATTGCATATAAGAAAGAACTGGTTCCCGGAACTTCAGATGTACCAAAACAGGTACTTCAGATCTGACAAACAGACAAAATGTACCCTCTTTTTAAAATTTGGTGCAGTTTTTTTACTATTCAAAATTAAAAGTCCAAAAGTGTTCTACAATGATCACCAGTCCTTCAGCTTTCATTTGATACCAAAAATACCTAAATATTCTACATATTTTGAAAGTTACACTCATGCGTAGGAACTATTTTGTGTTAAATATGTACTACTTTCTGGTATGTGCTTTCTGGCCGGGCCTGAATTAGTGGTGTTACACCTTTAGTTTTCTATGTTGTGTCATGTGTACTATTGTTTTTCTGTTTGTCTTTTACATTTTTAGCCATTGCGTTGTCAGTTTGTTTTAGATTTATGAGTTTGACTGTCCCTTTGGTATCTTTCGTCCCTCTTTGGATATTTTAGGTAATGTCAGCCTACAAAAAATCCTACATAATGTTTGTGTACACTGTACACACATTATTACTTCCAAACGTTAAATTCCTCACATACTTAGTTGCAACTATTTAACATTAAGCATGTTAAGATGCAAGATGCATGCGCAGTCGAATTGTTTTCTTTTCCTGGACAATTGTCATTTTTTTTCCTTTACTTAAAGTTTGCGTACTAAAAGTTGAACGGTAATTCATGTGCAAAACTACTATTTTGTTTTGATTGATTCTCATCAATTGCATTACGGTACAGTTATAATGGCTATTATTTCACACACAAAAATCATTATGTTTCAGTTGATAATCAACAATTATCAATAGGAGACGCAAATAAGATATTTTGTATTGCAATGTTTGTTAATAACTATATGAACACTGATAACTTTTGTTTTGCACCAGTGTGATTTCATGTCCTTTGGTTAATTTCTTCTATGAGATAGTACTAGGTACGTGGTGGAAATACTCCTTTTGACTGATTCGATCCATACGGGTAGAAACGATAATAAACATTTATTTTTCGTCTATAATATGAAATTAAATAGACCTAGAATAATCCAACAGTACGAGTCTGCTTGATCTATTTATATCTATATTTATGTTTACATCGCTTATATGGTCATCAGATGACTTTAGAGGTCAACTCGATAATTGCATTGATGGCGTCTACACTTAATCCACAAGAAACGAAGCTACGCATTTGCATGCCCGTGACATTTTGACAGGTTGTGAACGAATCTGTCAACACTGTTCACATAAGTTGATACATGTTTTTCAAAATTTTCAAATCTTAGAAACATAAATTAAGACAAACTTTTTCTAGATTATAACAAAAGAAGATTTAGTTTTTTAATACGCAGGTTTTAGTTTCAATTTGAATACAAATTTCCAATTCAGACAGCAAAATAAATCAAAGATAAACAAAAGGAGTTATTCCTCTTTGTACTGGGTCTTTTTATTCATTTTTATAATGATGTGTCCATGTTTGTTCTAAACCGTATTCAATTATTAACAGTATGTCTGTTAGATTGCATTTGTTATTTGTGCGAATAGTGTATACACGTTGTGATTTGTGTTTATTTATATTTTATATATGGACCCTTTAATTAGGAAAAAAGATATTTGATTGGAATGGATTTGATAACTGGATTTTGAGATCAAAGTATATAAATGAACAAACAATAACACATGCCTATTTTTTATAGCTTTTGTATTCATGTTTTGCTCACCTGGCTTGCAAGACGAATCAAACAACCCCTGATTTGGTTGCAGCCCTTGTAATTTGGCAGATTTTAGTGGTTACGTGTTATATAGAGATAAACTGTAAGCATCAATAATGTTCAGCAAAGTAAGATCTACAAATGAGGCAGCATAATATAAATTGTCAAATAGTAAAATGAAATAAAAAACTGGACTCCGAGAAAACGAAAAGTCCCAAATCAAATCGCCAAATCAAAAGTTCAAACACACAAAACGAATGGATAGCAACTGCCATATTCATGACGTGGTACAGACATTTTCTTATGTACAAATTTATGGAGTAAAACTGGTACTATAGCTAGCCAAATATCTCACTGGTATGACAGTTGCTTAAAATTCCATCGCATTAAGCCGTCAAGGAATTATTGCCTTTGATAGTAAATTTTAACATTTTTTCGTAAAGTTTTGTTGTATCTTTTGGATTTATTGCCCCTAAATAGCAAATTTTACCAATTTTTTTTCTATTTTTGCCAATTAGCTTAACTACAAAATGTATATGTATATAACTGACTCTGACTCTTTTATATAGATGTTAAATGAGGATTTATCTTTCCCTTGTTTGAGCAAACATTAAAGACAATTACAATCAAAATCAAGGAGTAAACAAAGACTAAAAAATCAAAGGACATTTACATCAACAGTTTTAAATAATAAATAAGGAACAACACGAACTTCACTTAAAATTGAGAGTGAAATCAGGTGCTCCTGAAAGGTAAGCATTTCCTGCACCGTATACGGCACCCGTCGTGTTATTACTTTCTTCAGTTCGGTAATGATGGAAGGTTAATATGACTGAGGAAGAATATCATGTATGATTCCTGACACACTTTCGTCATAATGGCCAATCAGCTCATGATGGCGACCGTACAATTTCTTGAGTGATGACCTTAATTTGATTGATCTTGGCAACTTTTGAGAAAACAGTATTCCTCGTTCAACAAAATTAACGTACTTTGAGCTAGCTCAAGAATAACGTATCAATTGAGACACATATACTTCATATGCTGGTGCCGCTTGGATGTTGTTACATAGAAATGGAAAGCTGACTATAGGAACATGATCGCGTTTGTCATAAATTTTGGTATTCAACCTACCATCAGTAGTTATTTTGAGAAAAGGGTCTAAATATGAAGCGAATTTATATGTGTCGGTAGTATCTTTAATTTCAAGTTCACTTGGATATATTTCATATAAGTGGTCACTGAATCTATTAGTATTACGAGACAGAACATCATCAATATACCGAAAGGTGAAACTAAAAGACTGGGCTAATTTCTTTTCTTCTTTCTGTACAAGCCCTTGGATAAATTCTGCTTCATAAGAATACAATAACAAATCTGCAAGTAGAGGAGCGCATTTGGTACCCATTGGGATTTCAATCACCTGTTGGAAAACTAGACATCTAAAAAGGATAGAGAGAAACTAAATGATGTAAAAAAAGAAGTTTTTGTCATGAATTATATTCTTGTCTTCAACGATGAATAATAAAAGCAACAATTATATACTGGTGTTGAATAATCATCAACCAATTGAGAGAGAAAACAAATCTTAGTTACAAACTAACAGTTGATAATTTCCTTTGTTGAATATTGAATATGCACATAAACAAAGGTGTGCAGCACATGTTCTTCGTTATTGTTGTATTAAAATTTGTATTGTTTGTGTTATTACATGTTTTATACTCAGATGGTCTGCTACTTGAATCCTTTCTGTCCACTTTAGGAACATACATATATATTTAAGAATTATTCATACAAAAAAAAAAAACCAATTAAACCATTTCAAATTGGTGGTCAATTTAAATTTTCAAATAATGATCCTTTTTATTTGAAAAATCGTTGTTTCCAGACACAGCTTCGTATTCATTTGATATTTGGATAATAGTAATACACCTAATACATCTAGTTAGTGCTCATTTGGTTAACAGTCATTTACCCTAATAAATATGGGCATTTAAAAAACAATATACAGCAATAATATATTGGTTAGGAACAAATCTTGATAAGTGATCTTGTTCAAATGTCAAATCGTATTAAAAACACTGGGAGGTACATTACAAAATAATTGTGTTCTCGGCAATAAAAAAAAGTATTTGATAATGTAGTTGAATTTTATTCAGTTATACATGCCTGTTTGAAGACGTTTTTCATTTTTTTCGTCTTGCTTTGATTATCGTTTCCACCGTTTAACAGCTTTTTTGAGTCAAACCTGGTGAAACTTGAGTTCTCTAAAGGAGTAGGTTCAGTAAGACCCCTTTTTGGCCCCAAAATATAGCAGTTTTACAAAATTATTGAAATGTTAACCTTTAGTTATTTATTGAACAGTAGAATGCTTCTGCTACATAAATATGGGCTGTTTTTGACAATACAATGCACATATATCCGGTACTAGCACCATTAAGTCATGCTAAATTACTGAAATCCTCATAATTCTAGCATTTAAGTTAAATTTTAGACGGTTTTCGTGTAAAACGAAAGTGGCCGCATTCGTGTTCATCCTTGATATTGAAATGTAAGTTGTATTTTATGATAATACATAACATATACTAGAACACACCCGTGATATCACGGGTTCCTGACTGAATTAAAGTATATAACTATGCGCAAGCCTTATTTTAGTATTAGTATTGTCATCTGATAAAGTCATGCCGTTTATAAGATACACAGTTTTTCTCTGCTTTCAAGTCTTTCTGTTTGAACCCGTCGAACTGAAACAATAATATCAATTATTTGGAAAACAAAAGGTCCTGGAATGGAGTATTTTTTAATCAACAGCATTGTCCTATATATATATAAGTTATAAATAAAGTTGAATTCTTTGCTTCGCTGTTTTACGTCATGCCCACTAACAAATTGAAAAATGTACCTATACGCCTTATTTTTAGTCCAGATTTTTAGTATTCGTATTGTTATCTTAGAAGGTCTTATTGATTAAAATACTACAATAGGTAACAATTTGACAATTTAGTAGTGTCAACCCTGTGGTTTAATATGACCCGTGTATATAGCATATTAATCCTGAATACAACGTTTGGTGGTGCGCCTGTCAGATGCGGAACGTACAGATAAGGTAATAGGTAACAGGTGAATATACTATTGGTATCGGTAGCGGACTCGACCCGGAACTTCTTAATTATTGGCAATATTAATTACGTGGAAAACAAAAGGGCCTGGAGTGGTGTAATTTTTAATCTACACCTTTGTACTATATTAGTTATATATAAAGTTGAATTCTGTGATTCGTCGTTTTTACGTTATGACGGCTGACAAATTGGACCTCGTAATTTTAGTATTATAGATAAAGGTTGAGGATGAACACGGATGCGGCCACTTTCATTTTTACCAAAAACCATCTGAAAAGTGACATTTTTTGGCATATTAGGTAGATTTTTCATATTTGAGCTTGAATCGGATCGTTTTTAATGACTAAATCTGTTAAAATCTTTCACAGAAACTAATTCATTCAAATAAAATAGACACTTAAGTGTTTAAAAAGTGGTCAAAATCTTTCGTCAGATGAACCTGAAATTTGAGGCCAAAATCGGTCCTTACCGGACCTACTCCTTTCCATTTTAATGCGATGTCTATTGTGTTTGAATCACTCTTTGATGTTAATATGGTCGAATTTCATTGTGTCGAATTCTGAAAACTGAAGTGTATAACCAACATTAATAACGCCATTTCAGCCATAGTCCCGACTCAGTGATCGGCATCTGTGGTAATGCCTAAGTTTCTATAACGCGCGCACTCGCAAATAATGATGAAGTAGCATGGTCGATCAAATAATCTTAGTATTATAAAAATGCCATCCCTTTAGACTTTCAATAATGCGTTTAAACGAAAAAGCAATAGCAAAATGGAATATAAGAAGAATGATTTGAACACAAAATTCGTTGCATTTAAACGATTAGATTGGTGATGTGTATTAAATACACCGTTAAACAGCGGTATACTACTTGATGTATTATTTTTATAAATATTTTACAAGGTCAATGTGTTGGTAATTGTGTCAGTACTGTTTTGTTTTTCTAAAGGGACGTAACACCACTACTAACCGTGTATGAGTTAAGCCCGCCTCCTCATTACCTTATATGGAATATAAACGGACGTAACTCCACTACTAACCGTGTATGAAATAAACCCTGCATCCCAACTAACCTAATAATAAATATACACGGTTTCCACGAGGACGCTTTTAAACAATCATATTCTTAGAAATGTATAGGAGGTAAGATAATACTAGTTAACTAATGTGTTATTAACATTATACAAAATATTCGGGGGCAATAAATTCCGTAAAGGGTAGGGGCGTCATTAGCACACTATGTAACGAATTTATTTTAACTACTGTTTAAATATTAGTATTAAGACTTATAATTGTCAATCACAGTGATCGCCTCATCAATACAGTCTGTACAAGGAACATACATCCATTGGTCAATACAAAAACAAATACCAACAAAAACAACTTGTATCCTTAAATGATGTTGAAAGATGAAATTTATATTTTCTTGTTACATGTAAGAAGTTGTGTTTTTTGTTATTGTTATTTGTTAAAAAGTATTATCAAATTCATTTTTGTTGTGTTGTTTTGTACACAAGCCGTCCCGCTGGTTTCACGTATGAATTGTTTTAAAGTTGTCATGTCAGAACCTTTAATGTTATGTGTATGGATTTGACAGAAAGCCTAACGGGATGATATATAGTTGCTAAAATCTATGACATTTTGACTCTGAGGATGTTTGTCTCACACAAGTATATTACATCTTTTTTTTTTGTATTTCCAACTATATTTTTGTATCTCGTTATACTTTTTTTCTGTCATTTTTGTTTCCCCTTGATAAAGGCATGCATGTGATTTTTTTCACCGTCGCGGCTTCTGAGTAAGTGTTGACGATTTGTTAATTTTATAAAATCTTTGATGCCATCATTGTAAGTAATATTTTTTGTGCAATTGTACAAGTATTTACCAACCTAATTTCATATACTTATTTGTTAATGCTCATTTACTTAGTCACTGATTACCGACTTTGACACTTTGGTTATTGAGCATGTTAAGTTTGGAACAATCGTATCGCCCCTTTAACAATGATGGTATTAGAATTATGACATCTCATTTCCGGAGAGATTATTTGTCCATATAGCTTCAGTCATTTGGTTTTTTTTCACTTAGAATATGTTGCATTTTGAACATTTCACAGAATGACGAAAATTATTTTAAAATTTGAATTTCCTATAAAAGATTCATACCAGCTAATCTTAGGGTTGGCAAACCGTTCATTTTGAATATAACTGTATTAATAGTCTGATAACAACCAACAGTTAACAAAAGTATCAGGCTTATAAATTGATACGCCAGACGCCTGTTTCGTCTGTATAAAACTCATCAGTGACGACGCTCAGATCAAAGTAGTTAGAAAGCCAAACAAGTATAAAGTTAAGAGCATCGATTACTAAAAATGCATTAACTTTGTGCCAAATAAAGTCAACAGAACCGTTGTTCGAAACTCATAAATCGATAGAAAAAAACAAAACCGGGTAACAAACTAAAACTGAGGCAAACGCATTAAATAAGTACGGACCAGGTAATCCATGCTTGGAATAAAAAAAAATCCTTTGCATCTCGAATAATTCATACTTTTGCCAAACAGAACAGTGATACACAGTTAAGAGTGAAAAAAACTTTGGAAATCATTATTGAATTATGTTCGGTACGCCAATCAATGTGTTAACTGAACACCTACAAACTTTTCGTCTATAATCAATGAATCGAGCACGACTGTTGCTGTTAAGATATTGTTAAAAATGATAAGGATATTCTTCTTAATCTTATACTGAGACTTACCTTCTGCAAATATCCGGTTAGTGCAAAGGAATGCGACTTTTGAATTACGATTTTTTTCCACTCTTTCAATGATTAAATGATACAATATATCCAAATAAAGAATAAAAAGGAACACAATTGAATAAAAAGTTCAACTCAAGACTGACAACGATAACGTGATTGATGGTATCATATTTTTCTAATTATCGATAAACTAATTATGTTCCTTTGAACCTAATGACTTCCCCAAGTTCGATATTTAAACCTATACCGTATGTTTATGGGTCAGTAGGAAGATAAAGGTTAAAGTACTACACCTGACTTGTAATATGATTTCGCAATGTCCCAAAATAGTTCTTTTTACAGGTTTTTCCTCAAACGATTTGCATTTTCTGTTAATATAGAAATGTTTTGTTGAACATATCTCGACTTGCTTGTGAGAACAAACATTTTACGAGATATAAACATCGATCAACTTTTATCACCTTAGATTAACAAGCTTACAAATGGACTATAAGTTTTTGATTAGAGTATTTTATACGATCTTGATTGAAGGTATGTATTTATTTTTTAATTCTAACATGGTATCCTTCAAACGCTATGAGTACACACCCCTTGGTAAAATATGAATATATTGTCAGGACTGTTCCAATCGTACTCCCACGTCATATGTCTTTTTATGAATGAGATATACGACGTCAAAGAACGATGACGTAAGAATATAAGTATTTCCCGGGAAAACACACGCTTGCCAAATCAAAAATCAGCACAACAAGGAAACGTAACCAAACGATGCTTAAATGTGGTTTAAGCAAAAAATGTACAAGACATTATAAGTTAACTACCATTTTGACTCATTCAAATTATCTAAAAATCATAATACCTTATTGTAAATACTTTAAGCATGTCACTAATTCAGTTGGCTCTGTTCTTTTAACGCCTATTTAATAGTGCGCTAATTCATTGCTCAACCTAGAGCGCATCAATCCAAAAGAATAGCCGTATTTGTCCTATAAGAGTCGAAATATTTCATTGGGGCTTGAATATATCGTTATTTTACCACGGGTTGTCCCGTTATGCCGATAGTTTACCCCTCGCTATCGCTCAGGGTAAAATATTTGTCATAACGGGCCAACCCGTGTTTAAATCACGATATATTCAAACCCACATGATTTTTTTTAAATAGAAGATGTTATCACAAAAACTACTTCGTGTTTTGTTCGGTTCAGTATGAATGTCATTCTTTCCAAAATGTTTCATGCTTGTATAAATGTAGAATGAAAATGTATCCTTTATGATAAATTTTAGGTCAAATTTAGTTTCATATTTTAAATCTAAATTCTCCTGACAACAGAGCGAGTTCTTCAATCAAGTCCTGGTAAAATATTTGAAAATATTAATGACAAAAGATTACAATTCGCAATAAAAACGATAACTATGGTATGGTTATTTTACTAAAATATGTATTTCTATATATGTTTAACGTTGTTTAAGGTAACATGCCGTCCAATTTTCGAAAATTGCATAGAAATACAGGGGAAATGACATTTTTTTCACAAAAACAATATGAATGCCATCCTTTTCAAAATGCTTCATAATAGCAGACTTCCTGAATAGACTGAAAATGTTCTGATTATAATTTACCTTATTAACCTTTAACCACCATTACATCAATTTTGTATTCGAAAAATAGTTTAATATTTGTAAACAAGATTTTGTCAGCAACCTCTTAAGACCTCGTACAAATATCTGAATATAAACATAATAAAAGCATACAATTCCCAAAAATTAATAATTGTATTATTGGAATTTTATTAATATGTTTGTTTTTATATATATTTACATTGTTTTAGTCGACGTTCATATGTACCTATCAATTTGAACCTGCGTTTTCCGATAGGCTTATCGTAATACAGGTTTGGATTACACAATTAAACTACTTTAACTTTGCTACTTCAAATTCAGAAATGTTTGTGAAGCTAATTTTTAGTGTGAAATGCACGATAGAAAATGTTTCACCGAATTGAAAATTCTTTAAATGCTGCATTTCGCTGATTTAAATCATTGATCTCGTTTTTGTGTTCATTGTGAAACAATCGGAATATAGTTAATACTAAGCTTATATTTCTTAATTTCGAGTACAGGTTATGTCAACCTCGACATGTGGTATTATGATAATGTGCTACTTATATCAGGTACGAAGTATTAACTTGTGATGTTGTTCTATTAAAATAGAAAACAAATACAAAATATATACGAACATCATCGGTGACAAGCAAATAGACGTACACATTTGTTGCCCTAATCTTTTTTCAGTTTGTTGTACATATTTTTTTTCTCAATAAAACGGTTTATGGAGGGTATTCTCAAATAAAGGTATTTAGTACAAATGGAGGGACAGGATAAACAAACATCTTAAAATGGTATTTACTCTTTGCCAGTTTTGTTTGTACTGAATGATCACTATAAGTTTGATATTTCCCACATAATAACTTGCACTATTGATAAATGTACATGATCAATCGTTCTACAGAAGTAAAATAGGTGTCGGATTTACTTTTGCATTTAACTGTAGGATAGTAGAAAAATTATATCACACATTGAAAATATTTTGAGTACCTAAAATATATATATGACCCAAAATCAAAGTAAAATCACAAAAATATTGAACTTGAAGGAAAATCAATTCGGAAAGTCCATTATCAGATGGCAAAATCAAATGACAAAACACATCAAAAATGAATGGACAAGAACTGTCATATTCCTGACTTGGTACAGGCATTTTTAAATGTAGAAAATATATCTCTGTCAGACAATTAAAAAGAAAATCTTTGCTTTAACATTTTTTTCCCTGGAGCCTTGAGATCAAACGGGAATTTTGATAGGGTTTGTATTGCTGAGCTCTTGGTTTTTTCATGTTTTTGTATTGCATTTTGTCTATTGATTTTTGTCTTTCGTCGTTTTCTGTTTATTTTGTCATGGCGTTGTCAGTATGTCATTAATCTATAAGTTTTATAATATTTGTGCTATTTTCACATTAAGTGATCGTTGCGAGAAATGTTTTCTCCTCATAACAGCGAAAAATCTGTATCCAACAAATGATTTTCGAAATTTGAAAATGACGTGATACATTATTGATTTCTTATCCATTCTCCTTTTGTGACGTCGTGAGAAAAGAGACCATGTCTGATGACATCGCAAATAAAGAACTCAAGTTTCTACAAATTTTTGAAAAGGAAGGATAACATCATTAAAGGAAGATATTCCAAGTGTATAACGATATTTCTCCATTCTCAATTTTAACTGTTATTTTTTTGGCGTGTACGACTGTCCTTCTTGTATATTTTTTTCGTTGCAATGTAATGTAACAATTTAACCTTCAAACGAATGATTTGACTAATGTATCAGCACTATAGGTAAGATAAGAGTAAACGTTTGTTTAATACAACAATAACAAACCAACATTTCTTCGATTTGAAGATGTGTAATTTGAAACGGATGTCGTCATTTAAAACATTATAAATAAATACGTTTTAAATATGTATCTCTTTACATTTTGAACATATAGAATGTTTATTGATACGTGTACATACAATTTCGATTTTACAGAGATAACAAATTTAACACCAACTTCAAATATTATTATACTTCTTACAAGGACCTAAGAAAAAAGTAACTGGATACTCATAGGTTGATTGTCCTTTTAGATAGAATTGATAAACTACTGTTCTGGGGATTAAATAACGTCCCTGTACATTATATGTTCATTATGTTATTCGGGTCTCAAACAAAGTATAAACTGTGACATTATAGTTCATATAAGCCATAAGCCGAAAGTGTCACAGTCTGAGACCTGAATTAAACATATGTTACGGATTACCCGGAATTTTTGATGGGTTTTTTTCTTAAGTGCAGCTATTTGATAAACATTCTCAATGCAACATATATATTCATTACATGTTGATTGTTTTTTATTTATATTTTGTGTAATCGATTCAAATGCATCTCTTTTATCTTAACACTTTGTTCTTCGTTTAAAACAAATGCTTCAATGAATATCTACGACTTCATGTTTTGTGTTTGTATTATATGTCTTCGTTTTTTACAACACATATGTTGTAAAACCCTATCAAATGTGTTCCGCATAAGTGAAGACTTTTTTTAATTTGCTGTGAAAATAATTTTATCGTGTATGCTGTTATTTATAATAAAACTTCAAAACATTAAATTTAAGTAATTGAATTCTAAATTTCGTGATTTAATATTTAAATGTATTATTGGCTGATGTATGTCATTATTTTCCCTATGTGAGCCTCTTGCATTCCTTAGTGCTAGTGCTCGGTATAGACTTTAACTACGTCACACAGTAAAAGGAGTAATGACGACATATTTGAGGTTCATAAAGGGGATAAAAACGTCGTATACACCCTGAAAGTTTCCTGACATATCTGTGTTGTTATATAATCACAAAACTCCACACATTAGTCGTCCTTTATATATTTTGATATTACTTTATTGATATTACTTTATATAACAAGTCTCTTCTTCACACTTAAAAATCTACATTGCATAGCTTCTAGTTTATTTTGTATCGTTCGCCTCTCTGGTTATTCAAGTAGAAAACGTCACATCTGTATTTTTTCTTAAGTTTGTTGGAAAACTTTTATGGCCCATATCAGTCGATTTAGACATGTAAATTAAAGTTATGTTCTTAGTGCGGTTTCTTGACAAAAGATAACGATACTCAGCAAAGTCAAATGATTAAGTTCCTGTCTGTGTAAAAGTCATGCAGAGGGGGATTCATGACATGTTACAGAAGTATTTTTCTTGGCCCTATACCATAAGAACTTTGGTAGATGTGAAATTCTGTCTTGCTTTTTCCTGTATACTGACCGTTGCCATGGTAACCATCAAAACAACATTTTGACTGAATATGTGAAAAAGAACCTTTGTGAAATTGTAAAATAAGGGAATTTAAAGTCCTATGGAAATTAAGTAACTCAATAAAAAACAATTAAAATTTCAAAACCTCCTAAATTTCAAATCTGTGTATCTCAAAAGAACAACAATACTATGACATGTCATTTAGAAATTCTGAAAGACAACATGCTATATATTCATCAAATAAAGAGAAAATTGTGTGTTTTTTTTCTTTTAAAAAAAAACCCAATTTTTGTAAAAAATTGTCAATTTTCCCTAAAATTCAGATTGCCAAACAGATGAATACTCAAACATTTTCAACTTAAAAATCTAAAACATTCCATTTATATGTGCATTTCTGACACAAATTTGGTAATTATGAATGAAAATTTATGATTGATTGATATAGAGATATATTGGTTGAAAATGAAAACTTTTTTCCCTGGGCATGGTGCCCTCCCCCCTCCCCCCCCTCAATTTTTTCAAAATTATAAAAGAAATTAAAGATCAAGGCTTTCCCCTTCAAAGGCGAACGATGCCGCAAGGCATCACGCAGTCACGTCAGACAATGCCTTCAGGCATCGCGGTAACCAGGCCGAACGATGCCTTCAGGCATCTCCAATCACGTGATAAAAAGTAATAGTGAACATTTTGAGCATTAAAGCATGATATTTCTTCAAATGGTTAGGGCAATAATAGTACTCCCTTCTCTATTTTTAGACATTAGATGTTTTTTTTAGAAAAGGGGAATGTGTCGACAACCCAAATAAACAACAGATAACAGGCGAAAGGACCTATCGATGACAGGGAATGCCTTTAACCCTAAACAAGAGGCTCTCAAGGAGTGGCTAATAAATTCCATTTAAATGTTTTTTGTACCTGTCATATTTTCTTCAAAAGCAACAAAGTCATTTCACCCCTATGATCAATTTCAGTCGTTATGGCAGTGTTTCTTGAATTAAAAGGAAATAAAATACTAAAATCATACTAGACACTCCCAAGTTTGGCTGAAACTGATTCAGAAGTTCCAGGAGAATTTTTTTTAAAGTAAACTAACAAGATGAACAAATTGTAAAAAAATCTCTTTAAAGGGCAATAACTCCTAAAGGGGTCAAATGACATTTTTTGTCATACGAACTTATTTGTAGATCTTTCATTGCTGAACTTTTTTGCTGTTTACAGTTTATCTTTGTCATTTATAATATTCAAGATAATATCCAAAAACTATAAAACTTTCGTATAATTACCAATTTCAAGTGGCAGCAATACAACAATTGGTTGTTAGATTCATCTAACATTTTAGGGCTTGACATAATAAACATTTTTATGGCAAACACTTTGGAACAGTGAGCTATCAGAATTAAACTGAAAAAGAAAAAGAAAAAACTTGTACCCTCGAGAGCCGCTTTCTTTAAAGGAGTATGACCGGTAAGGGCCGATTTTGGCCTCAAATTTCAGGTTCATCTAACGAAAGATTTTGGACACTTTTTAAACACTTAAATGTCTATTTCAATTGATTCGATTAGTTAATGGGAAAGATTTTAACTGATTCGGTCATTAAAAACGCTCCAATTCAAGCTTAAATATGAAAAATCTATCAAATATGCAAAAAAACGTCACTTTTCAGATGGTTTTTGTCAAAAATGAAATTGGCCGCATCCATGTTCATCTGCAATCTTTATATATTTTAAGTATTATCATCAAATACAATTACATTTCGATATTATGAATGAACACGAATGCGGCCACTTTCATTTCAGAAAAAAACGTCTAAAATTTAACTAAAATGCTAAAATTATGAAGATTTCAGTAATTTAGCATGACTTAATTATGCTAGTACACAATATATGTGCGCTGTATTGTCAAAAACAGCCCATATTTATGTAGCAGCAGCATTCTACTTTCAAAGAAATAGCTTTATGATTACATTTTCACAATTTTGTAAAACTGCTAAATTTTGGGGCCAAAAAGGGGTTTTACTGAATCTACTCCTATAATATTTTTAAGGTTCATAACTTTAAAAGTCCATTGTCAATCATTATAGAACTTATTTACGACATTGTTGATATTAACCTACGCAGTGTATAAGTTTTTAAAAAAAATCGGACAAGAATTGTACCTGTAGGAGCGCTAACGATGCCATTTTCCATAAATTTATTATTTTTGAATGGTTATAACTGTTTTAATAAAAGTCGATTTGGCACCAATATATAACTTGTTTGACATGTTGCTTATATTAACCTAAAGTATAAGTTTCGTAAAAATTTGCCAAGACCGGTACATGTGAGAGCCATCAAGGACTGGACATACAGACATATGGACTGCCAGATGGACATAAGGACGGACGGCAATCAAAATGTTAAGCAGACCATAATCAAGTTTTTAAGTTTAAGTTCTAATATCGACTTTTTTTTTTGCAAAAAGACTGGAGTGTATTGTGGACTGTTTTACTTCCCTTCTTTTTCAATGGTCTCGGTATTAAGTTCTGTACCTTCTGTCTTTTTATTTTACATTCTTTAAATAGAATATTTTTTCCACACATGTTTCTGGTGATGAATTTAGGGAAGCAAGTAAAAGTATATTTGACAAGGATGTTTATTTGATGATATTAACTTCTAGCATATAAGTATTTCTTTTTTTAACATTCGAAGATTACATGTATCCTTTTTAAACAGAATTTAACTTTAACAACTGTTGAACCCCTATTTTTAATTGTTGTAGAGTTGTCTGAAATAAAGCTATGTTTCAAGAATTTTTTATTTTTTTATTTCTTAACTTCAAACCATCAATACATAAATTCTACTTGTATAAAGGTTTGTAATATGTGGTTTTTAAATTATGTCTATTTGTATAAAATGAATAACATTGATATGAATATGTGTATATATATATTTTGACTAGCAGTGTGCATACATATTCGTACACTGAAAAATCCTAAAGGGTCTTCCAAGTTTCCATTTTTAAAATCCCAATCTTTTTTCCCCAATGATTTTTCTAGCAGGACCATGTATTGGATTTCCTATCGATGACAACCATACTCGTCAATCGTTTTATTTCGGTAAAACAATCCCAATATTTTTCGACAACAGCAACGTGACAAGCACACATGTCGTTTTTCAAGATTATCGAAGTTATACGGATAAGGACATTTAAATTGAACATTTTTTTTTAGTGTTCATCATTTCGCTTTTTATTCTGCTTAAATTAAATCTAAATTAAACATATTTTACTTACTCGAGTTGTGCTTTTCCATAATTGATATGTCATTAATGATGTTTATTCACATATTTGCGAGTCCAAAACCGCATATAAACATTGGAAGAGCTGATAACCGGTAAAACGAAAAGCTTAACTAAACCAACACAGGAAACAAGAAATTATCATATTCTTGTTTCCTGTGTTCTCACAAAACACTGTGCTTGTGAGAATTATAATTGTATAGGTTCCATTTCTGTAAATATTGACAATGCAATTTCCCATAGGAATTCCTTTTACGGCTAAAACTGTACCACTTTTACTACAAATATTTGAAAAAAATCTTATTCTAGAATTAAAAGTTCATATGCACTACAATTTTTTTTCGAGGGTCAAAATATATAGGGCTGTGCGGCATATTTTCAACATTTATATGCCCTGAACTTTTCAGAGTTTAAACTAACACTAATTTTTATTACTACCACTTCCTCGAATGAAGGGTTACCACAGATTTCAATGTTAATAATATGCACATGTTTATTTACTGGTAACATTCCCAAGTTATGTCTATGTGAGATTGAACACAGAGAGCATAACTGGGTACCAGTATGTAAACAATATTATTTTTCTATGAATATTCTAAATCTACCCAAAAGAGGCGTGTTTTGAGAAACAGCTGTATTTATAAAGTGCAACCTATAGTTGAAATAATGTGAAAAAAAACATAATTTTATAATTTCAGTTATACCAATGGTTTTAACAGAAAACAGCGGTAAGATCTTATTTTTGTATAAATGTTGTGACGTAATGGCAAAAGATACCCACTGGAAGATCTTAATTTATGAGTAGAAAAAGAACTGACAACGCCATGGTAAAATACAGAAAAGATCAAACGACAAGCAGTAGTGCCTTAAAATAAAAACTTAGCGTAATAAACACCATATAAAATTGTGGAATTGCTGCATATGATTTTTTTCTAGCTATGCATATGCCTAAATTGATTTTTTTCATAATGCCTAGACTTTATTTTAGAAAACTGTTTTAAATATCGTAGCTTCTACTCGTTAATTTAATCTCTGCTTACCATGCTTACACATATTATCTTCACTTATTATCCATGGTGCTGTATATATGCAACAAAATTGGCAGTTCAACCTTCGATTCGAATGTTTCTCTATACCCCTTTATGTAAAAAGGGAATAAAATTTAGGCACGGAAGATCGACATATTCAATATTTTCTTTGGTCTCGGCTGGACGAAAGCGAAAATAGTTGCTTAGACATGCTAATTCAGGAGTCATGAGATTGAGTAAAATGAAAAAACCTAATAGCAAATCAATGATTTGTGGTATGAAGTTGTATTAGATTGACAGGTCGTCGTTTGATTAATTTTTATAACAATGTCAGTTAAATTTTGTATAGTTTAAATGTAACTTTGTTGCCAAAATAGTGAATCATATGAGTTTCGTAGATTCAAATGTCATTGGAAGGGTGTTTATGTTGCGGTCAAGTGTTTTTTTTGACTACATCACCGAACAGAGATTGCCGGGTTGAAATGATGATTATAGTAATGGTAATTGAGATAAGACTAAAGCAGATGTATCAATTATTAATGATTCCAAAACAGATAAAATATCATGTTCATGTTAAAATAAGACTTTAATGTCATCTCTTTTCAATAAAATAAAATTGAGATTGGAAATGGGGTATGTGCCAAAGAGACAACAACTCGACCACAGAAAAAAAACAACAGCAGAAGGTCTTCAATGTAGCGAGAAATTCCCGCACCCGGAGTCGTCCTTTAGCTGGCCCCTAACCAAATATATACTAGTTCAGTGATAATGAACGCCGTACTAATTTCCAAATTGTACACAAGAAACTAAAATTAAAATAATACAAGACCAACAAAGGCCAGAGGCTCCTGCCTTGGGACAGGCGCAAAAATGCGGCGGGGTTAAACATGTTTGTGAGATCTCAACCCTCCCCCTATACCTCTGGCCAATGTAGAAAAGTACACGCATAACAATACGCACATTAAAATTCAGTTTAAGAGAAGTCCGAGTCTGATGTCAGAAGATGTAACAAAGAAAATAAACAAAATGACAATAATACATAAATAACAACAGACTACTAGCAGTTAACTGACATGCCAGCTCCAGACTTCAATTAAACTGACTTAAAGATTATGATTTCATCATATGAACATCAGGCACAATCCTTCCCGTTAGGGGTATCATACCATCATAACATATACGAGAAGAACATAACCCATGTCATGCCAACAACTGGTTTTTGAATAAATGTGTTTAGTTCCGATGCAAAGACCCTATAAGTGAATCAATATTAACACCAAAATATGCAATCTTTAATGACCTGACAACAGTATCGTAACTATATCCCTTCTTAATAAGTCTATTCAAAGTTTTTGTTAGTTTCTGAGGTGAATACTGACACCTTTGTGCTTTATAAAGAATATTTCCATAACAAATTGGATGTGAAATACCTGAACGTATAAGAAGTCTGCATGTTGAGCTATATTTACTAATGATGTCCTTATACCGATGATAAAATTTAGTAAATCTTTTGACTACTTTGTGATATCGAAAACCCTGGTGTAATAATTTTTCAGTAATACATAAATTTCTCTCGTTAAATTCTAAAACATTGTTACATACACGAGCGAATCGTACAAGTTGAGATATATAAACACCGTAAGATGGTGACAAGGGAACGTCACCATCTAAAAATGGATAATTAACGATAGGAAATGAAAAATCATCTCTTTTATCATAAATTTTAGTATTCAGCTTTCCGTTAGTGATATAGATATCAAGATCGAGGAAAGGGCAGTGGTCATTGTTAGTATTAGCTTTATTTAAAGTAAGTTCAACATGATACATTTCTTTAATATGCATACTGAAGTCGTCATTATTGAGAGCCAAAATATCATCCAAATATCTAAAAGTATTATTAAATTTGTTTATCAGATGTTGTTTCTATGGGTCTTTGCTTATTATTGTCATAAATTGTAACTCATAGCAATACCAAAACATGTCCGCAATAAGTGGTGCATAGTTAATCCCCATTGGAAATCCGATAATCTGACGATATACGGAATCCCCAAAGCGGACAAAAATGTTATCTAGTAAAAATTCAAGGGCATATATAGTATCAAAGCATGTCCAATTGACATAGTTTTTTTGTTTATTGCTACTAAAAAATGACCTCAAAGAGTTTGAACATATATATTAACATTCTGACTTTTTAAATGTCCATTTAATTAGGTGTGTTAATTTTATCTTAATGAGAATGTGAGTCAATGTGGTATACAGGGTAGAAAGATCAAAACTTAGAACAGATTCGAAATCACCAATATAAGCATGCAATTTATCAAGTACTTCCAACGAGTTCTTGAAACTCCAAAAGTAATTAATTCCACTATTTTCGAAGGCCTTATTTGAACAATTTATTATTAGGTTTTTAATTGTACCAAGTGTGCTGTTAAGAAGAATAGACAATTTAGTAGTTGAACAATGGCTTGACGACGAAATAAATCTATATTTGTAAGGTGTTTTGTGTAGCTTCGGAAGCCAGTACATAGTTGGGACTTTCATTGTATTTGGCTCTGCTTGTAAAGCGGTAGCTAAAAATTTATGTTTGTTACAGATGTCGTTTTCTGAAAATGGAGTCAGTTAGAATTTTGGTGAATTGGTGATTTCTTTTTTCAGAATCTCAATGTAAAATTTACGTCAAACAAAAATAATATTATTAGCAGCTTTATCTTTTTTCTACAACAATTATCTTTTCTTTTATGATCCCAAACCAGTGTTTCATAACTGCATTGGTTTCCTTATATTTTGCCTTTTTTCTAAGAATTAGTATTCAAAAGTATGGACTACGATTTGGTTAAATCGAGGATAATGTTTATCTTTAACTCCAAGAGAGGCGAAAGATACCGATGCGACATTCAGCTCAAAACGGCATCGGCAGTAAGAATTTACCAATCTTTAATTTTAAACTGCCTCTATGATATAAATGGGAATATAAGATTGTTATACTTGAAGCCCCGTTTAAATTAATAAAGCGGGAAATCCGCTTTCAATATTTCTGATTGTAGCAGTTGGTTCGATATGAATTTTTTTAAAGCTGAATACAAAAAATAATTAAACATTCGATTAAATTATACGCATGACAGTAATAGTTAAAAGGAGTAAAAACAAGAGTATTATGACATCTATATGTGACAAATTCACGTTCTCGAAAATCTTCGTTGTCTGCATAGAAACCCTTATGTAAATAGGGCATTTCATAGCAGATGTACTATCAGCATTATGTTTGATATTGACAGAGGGCGGATTAAAAATCCAAGATGGTAAATGACATGTTTTGATCTCTTTATCATATGTTTCAACAATAGAAAAACATACTGTTGATCATGTTGATATATTGACCCTTTATGTATTTTACATTTAGAAAGAGAGAAAGGTTACTGATGTCAGACGCCAAATAATTTCAATAGGAAGAAAAATCTAAGTATAATGTCTTCTTCTTTTTTTAATAATGAAGACAAATGAACAAAACATAATGAACACTGTTTGGAAAGTTTATCACTTGTAAAGTAATTTTTTTTAATCATACTGGAATCTTTGAAAAAGACGGACAAAAGATACCAGAGGAACAGTCAAACCTATAGATTAAAAGTAAACTGACAAAGCCATGGCTAAAAAATAAAAATAAGAACAGACAAATAATAGAAAACGAGACACAACACAGAACACTAAAGATTAAGCAACACGAAAATAATAAAAAAAAAAAACTCGGGGTGATCCGAAGTGCTCCGCTCCGAAAGGGTAATTAGCAGATCGGTTCCACATGTGGCATCCGTCATGTTGCTTATGTTAATATAAATCCGGTAAATAGTCTAATTCGGTAGGTGTACGTTCGCCAAAAGGGAAGAGTGTTGTAGTTACGACATAAGGAACATATCCGATATCATTTGTGAAACGGTTATTACATTACGGTCAACCAACTCGCGAAGGCGTCCTAAAAATTGACGAAGGGATGATTTCAACTTAACCATTTGGAACTCTTGACTTGAAAGCTTCATTGTGAGCAGCAACCTTCTATCAAGTTATAAGAGATATATACTCCGTTTGCAGGTGCTGCTGGAATGTTGCTACATAGAAATGGAAAGTTCCCAAATGGGAGGCTGAAATCATCTTTTTTTGTCGTAAAGTGTTGTTTTCAACCGACATTCATTGTCAATTTCTAAATGTAAGTCAAGATATGAGGCAGACTAATGTGTATCTGTAGTATCCTTTATCTTGAGCTCGATGGAATAGATTCGTTTAACATATATAGTCACCAAATTTTGTATTATTTAGAAAGAGAACATAATCTATATAGCGGAACGTAAAGTTAAAAGATATTGCTAACTTCGTATCTTTTTGAAAATGAACTTATTGGATCATATTTTTTTGCATTTTACATGATACATTTGTAAACCTTAGATCTGTGTACGGCCTCAAATCTCTGACCGTTGCTGAAATATGTGCCCATCGTGACGTCATTCACAAATACATGTCCATTAAAAAAGATACGACCTCAAAGCTGTGTTTTTTTTTTAAATTCTTTTCAGTTTATTTCGCCATGAGCAATTTTATGTCAGTCTTATAAATATAGGATTTTTATTTTGTCAATGAATTTCCTATAATTCAATGTGTGGTTACTACTTTATAAACAGTGCATTATATTGATTAAAATATGTATAGCATAGAGACAAGTGTACGCGACTTTTACATGAAGAAATCTCATTATTCCGACAATCCATTACCCGACATTCAATTGTTTCGACAGGTTATTATTCCGACAATTCATCTGTCACACGTTTAAATGTAAATTTTCTCCAAAAGACCAATGTTTGTATTCTTTTGAAAAAAAACCACAATCTCTGGTAAAAAAGAACCTACACCCACAACAAATGGTTACTATCGATGTCTTGGTATTCCCGTTTCCTACCGCATAAATATGAGATACAAGATTTTCCATATGCATGTTATTTCAATTTAGGACTTGGAACATCTTGGACAATAACAAACTTTGACCATTGCAAACTTGATTTGATATGCTTCACTGTCGGCCCTTCTCTGTGTACATAATATATGACAAATACGTTATGATACAGAAAGACAATTAGTTTAGCCTGATACCACGCAATAATGAGTTCCAAGAGTAAAACTAATGGGTTGTCGGAACAATAGGCTATCGGAACAATGGACCGTTTGATTAATGATCTATTAGACTAGTTGGCTGTCGGAATAATAGCTTGTAACCATCTACATTAGGGTTTAGATTGAGTTCAACGAGCATTTTAAAGTTTAAATGTGTCAGAAAGCGATTTTCTTCCGATCTTTTTACTACTTATATCTGTTACTATCATGTTTATGATGTTATCGATTGTTCAAATTTTATTGTTTTTAACTAAGAAATTTGAACACCTGAAATTGGACATGGATATTAAATAATGAAAAACGGGTAACGAACCGACCGCTAACTTCATATCCAAAACTAAGAAATTTTTTCAATTAATTTTCGGTCTGCTGAAATATGTTTAAAGTATCAAAATGTTTCGCAGTTTGCCTAAAATTGTGGAGAAACATTATCTGATTATGTTAATTCTAATTCTATTCATGCAAAGATGGAACAATTGATTATTATTTAGATGTGTAGTTCACAAAATGCTGTTCGTGTTGTGTTCTATAATCTTGAATCATGCATATATGTAATAATTTCTTTAAAATGTATTATACATTAATATATTCAAAGGTGTACCTAATGTTACTTTACAACAGTCGTCGTATTCTGTACCTTATGACCGAGATGTTACCTTGGTATGTACTGTTTCTAACTCTAATATTAGTAGTGTTCACTGGCAAAGAAACATTGATGGAATAATGAAAAACATTACAAATCGCTATAATGATTATAGATATAAAGGCGGTTATACCAACAGACCATCTCTGACTATATCTTCTACAAAAGAATCGGATGCGGGAATTTACCAGTGTTTTGCCACTAACAGTCTAGGAACTGGACATAGTACAACTACAACTTTATCTGTAATTGTATGTAAGTACTCTAATTCCCTCGCCCGTCCGTCTTCTTGAAACACGTAATATAACAAACATTTAATTTGGATGTAGAACTATTTGTCGTATTTGTTTTACCCTACTATATTCACAGTGTGATAAGATAACTTTTATGAGAGTTACTAACCCTTTACGTTAAAACATTTTGTGACACACAATTCGTTCCTCATTTATATAGCGGGGGTGATATGATGCTAATTATATTGTTGTCTTTGATAGTCACCATCAAGTTTATCCTCTTTATTTTTCTTAGTTCAATGTAGAGTTTGACGTTTGTAGTAGCCTTTTGACTTCCAGTTGTATATTTATTGTGGTGCTTTCTGTTTCACTTATGTTCTCCCCAGGTCTCATTCTAATTTGGAATTTAAATTTCATGTAAGGATAGCTTTCGTTGAAAAAATTATTCAGGAAGCTTTCCCTAAATTCACGAACATTGATACCCATGAAAATAAATGAATCCTGAGTAATAAATATGTATAATGTTATAAATCATAGATAAAGCAAACTCTTCATAGAAGATAAACGTGAATACGTATTTAAACATCCCATAGAACCATAGCAAAGAATATCAGTTAAGCTATGTTTAAGTATTTTGATAAAAAATCGATATTTGTGTCAATGGAAAAAGTATTCAGATTTCTGTAATCAACATTTGTAAGAAAACCTTTACCGATAAGTTTTGAAAAATTTGATGTGTTTACACAGATCTCATAGTTATTTCCTTGCTTTTAGTGCATTATAACCGTAACAAATGGGATGTGAAAAAAACTCATCCTAGATACCAGGATTATATTTTGTATTTACACCAGACGCGCGTTTCGTCTACAAAAGTCTAATCAGTGACGCTCGAATCCAAAATTTTAACCTGGGGTCACAATTTCACGATTTTTACTGCCGTCCTTGACAAGACAATTCCCGATTAAAATTTGTCAAAAGTATGATCAAGAACCTGTTAATCGACGTTGAAATTAAAACTTTAATTAAAATTTGTAAAACAAATAATTTAATCACGACAACAATCAGATATTGATCAGGACGCGTCGATATTCAACCGTTTCCAAGTATATTTATCCCGATAATTCCGTTTTCAATCCGCTTCTAATCTATACTTGTTCATAATTTGTACATTTCGCCTGGGAAAATTTGACCGAGTCTGTCATGACTGCGTCCCGATTCTACCGAATGTAATCCGACATATATCAGACAGTGACCAGACAGTAAACCGACGCTGACGGAAGTTATCCGTTCGAAAACTGTCGGAACGTAATTCTATTACGGTCCGCTCTTTTGCAATGGAAACAGCTTTGTCTTGTCTCAGTCGTATTGTATTCTGTAATTGTCGGGACTCTAACGTGGGTATCATTGACGAATTTAATATTAATAACGGGACTGTTCTGGAACGGTTTCGTCTAAAAAAAGGTTCGCAATCGACAAGATCTGGATGCAATCTGGACTCAATCGGCAAAAAAACAGTAATGAAAAATTTCTCCAAAACATTCCCGTTCCACAAGAGATCGTCCAGAATACACAAAACATTGTTAGGATTTTGATCCGATACAGCAGAATCTTTCACGACATAGGCACGATTGTAACCCAACTAGACAAAATCGGCCGAACTTCCCCAAATGTTAAAAGACGCACCCAACTGTCGGGGTGCTTCGCCGAACTATTCGTATTCTTCCCGACCCGTAGGAATCTGATAAGCTGGGGTCACACATTTACCATTTTTACTGCCGTCCTTGACAGGACCATTCCCGATTAAAATTTATTAAAAGTTTGATCAAGATCCTATGAATCGTGGATGGAAATTCAAACTTTAATCAAAATTTGTAAAAAAAAAATTTAATCACGACAACAATCAGATATTGTTCAGGAAGCGTCGATATTCAACCGTTTCCAAGCGAATTTATCCCGATAATCCCGTTCTAAATCCGCTTCTAATCCGATTTGTATCTTTCGCCAGGTAAAATTCGACCGAGTCTGTCACGACTGCGTCCCAATTCTACCGAATTAAATCCGACAGAGATCAGATAGTGACAAGACAGTGAACCGACGCTGACAAAGGTTATCCGTTCGAAAACTGTCGGCATACCCGGGATGATCAGGTTCTGTCGGAACGTAATCCTATCACGGTCCGCTCTATTGCATTGCAAACGGCTTTGTCTGGTCTCAGTCGTATTGTATTCTGTAATTGTCGGGACTCTGACGTGGGTATCATTGACGAATTCAGAATTAATAACGGGACTGTTTCGGAACGGTTTCGGCAAAAACGGTTCGCAATCGACAAGATCTGGATGCAATCTGGACTCAATCGGCAGAAAAACATTAATGAAAAATTTCTCCAGATCATTCCCGTTCCACAGGACACCGACCCGAATACACAGAACATTGTTAGGAATTCGATCCGATACAGCAGAATCTGTCACGACATAGGCACGATTGTAATCCGACTAGACAAAATCGGCTGAGTTTCCCAGAATGTTACGGGACGCACCTACATGTAACTGTCGGGATGCTTTGCCGAACTAGTCGGACCCTTCCCGACCAGTAGGAATCTGTTACGAACTAAAACGACTGCGTTCAGACAATAATAGGACATTCCAGATATTTGAGGATACTAATCTGACTTTTTCACTTTTCGTGTCGTATCGCTGTCTGATCTCAAACGGGAGTTATAATCGGCAATGTGTGAACTCCGCATTACAAACTCAAACGACTGCGTTCAGACAATGATAGGACATTCCAGATAATTGAGGATAGTAATCCGACTTTTTCACTTTTCCTGTCGTATCGATGTCTGTTCTCAAACGGGAGCAATAATTGGCAATGTGTGAACCCCGCATTAAAAGGCCATGCAAAAAAGTACGAAGTTGAAGAGCAGGATTTAACGTTTTTGTCTACTTGTGACAGGTTTTCTAGTGATATATTGCTTACGTTTGTTAAAATATATATCATCACTACATGCACGGGCATAACGAACGAGTCGGGATAAATAAAAACCGTATGATAAAGCAAAAGGAACATCAAGTCTGAAGGAAAGTTAGCAGTAGGGAATGAAATTTCGTCTCTTTTGTTGTTAATTTCTAAATCTATAAAAGGACAACAGCATGTATATTAAACAGTAAGTTCTTCTGGGTAAATTTTGGTAGTATTTTCAGAGAACTTATCAACGGAATACGTCAACCATCTGTACCATTTACCTGTCTTAACTGAGTTTGGTCACAACCTGATATTCGTGGCAATACAATAATACAATAATAATCCTGTCATGATAGGGGAGCAGTTAGTACCCATAGAAATACATTCTAACTGTCGATACAATTTATCGCCGAAACGTACATAAAGTATTATGTTGGCCAAAGGAAAATGTGTACAAAGTCGAGACTTAAATGTTTGGAACATGTGATATGCTTGCATACAATTTGACTTCTGTGGAGGGTAAGGCCTGAATGTACAAGAATTGTAAATAACGTTTTGTAGAAGTTCTATGTAGTATATTCGTCACACCACCACTACATTATTAGTTGCCTTGTCTATCGGTATTGATTTCAAATTAATTGTGTGATTGTCCTGGTTGCTTCTGATCAGTTTCCTTTTCGTTGGTACCAATTTTCCTGGATTAAGGAAAACGTACATGTTCGTTAATATTTCGTTTCGTTATTTTACCAAAATATGCATACAAGGAAATACAAGTTGCTTATAAAAAATTGTTGTTCGCTGTATATTTCAGTTGGTGGATCATATGTTCCAATGAAATCCACGAAAATTGGTATCCAATATTATTTGGAATGCAGCTTTTTCACGTTTGTTTTTAACCAGTAAGCTCGGAACCTTTATATGATGAAAATATGTAATTCCTTCAAGTTAAGTTTTCATATAAGATGTATAAGGCAAAAGATGCTATCAACGTCAGAAGTATTGTTATGGACTGATTTTAATAATGAAATATAGTCCAGGAGGAGGAGGTGATAAAATTTCATGGACAAGGACACTATTTCATAATTAAATTGTCCGGGAAGTATTTCATTATGAAATTATTGTACCCGTACAATATTTGATATGGAAGTTTGCGACTTGGATGGAGAGTTGTCTCATTGGCATTCATACCATATCTTCTTATTTGTACTTACTCAGTCTTCAATTAGGAAATAGACTGAGTTTTTTTTATAACATTGATGAAGAGATATCTTTCAATTTATGGTTGTTTCTTATTAGCTATGTCTTTATGATTATTGAAATGCGCTATACTGCTGTTGCCTATATTTAGATCTGATCTTATAGAATTATATTTTTGTAGGAAACATTGTTTGCATAATCATATTCTTTCTTATAATTAATGAGTTACGATATTATAAACAATACATTCTGCTATTACATGTATAATATGTGTTGTTTATGTTTTGTGCATTTATTGTTTACTTTACAGATTATTTATTATAAAACAATATAATAATATTATGAATTTATTAGCTATTCGATTGTTTTTGAAAATAGTTTAATTCTATGAAATAAATATTCAAGCTGTTCCAGATGTTCAAATACCAGAGTCAGATTACTCATATAAAACTGGCACCCACATTACGATACCATTTACCATTGCCTCTAAATATGTTGTCACTAGTGTTTACTGGCAAAAAAATGTTGGTGGAAGTATAACAAACATCACATCTGACAACAAAAGATTCTTGATCTATTTTGAAACGTACTTTTCGGATAATGCCCTTCAGATAATCTATACGGAAACAGACGATACTGGCAATTACACTTGTTTCGCTACCAACAGATTAGGTACTGGACACAGTACTACGATATTATTGTCAATTACTGAACGTAAGTTATAGTTGAGTTATACTTTTTTTTCTAATACTGATTTATAAATTTGCAAAATCATTGTAAGTTAATCTTTGTGTTTTGCTCAGTCATATTTGTTTACTTCTTTGCTTGAAAGTGATTGATTGCAAATATATTGATGTTATGACATCCCCTGTATAATTTAAAACATTTTGTATTAGAATTAGCTGTCATACCAACAAATGATGTATCAAGATAAGGTTTCGTTAAAGTTATGTGTAAAAGGATGAAATTACCTTATTTCCTTGGTTCATTTTTTTTTTTTAGAATTTCTTAATACCGAGTGTGAAATTAATGTTGGAGATAGTTCTAGTGTATAAAGATGTCAGTTTGTGATAATGCCCTCCGCCTTTTTACGAAACATATTTTTTTGTAATGTGTTTATTGGCAAAGAGCTTCATATATAATATAATTATAGTAAATAAGTTCATAGTACATCAGCAAAATCGAGACAAGTACATAAAGTTGATATGTTGAATCCTTCTATAAACGTATAATATTATAAATAATAATTTAAAAAAAGAATAGAAAATCGAAATCTGAGGTAGCATGGATTGGGTAGATATTTTTATTACGTGAAAGTTGACTTATAAAATCATTCTATTAGTTGGAGCCAGGGATTCCAGCAGGTGTTCGCTCTTTGCAATGGTTTATTTCTATAAAATATTATTTTTTCAATCAACAAATTTTCTTTAAGATAATTTTTTAAGGCTACACTATTTACTTGTCCACCTTGAATTTTTGTTTTGTATATATAATATTTAGTTAATAGTATAATGAGATTTCTTATGTAGTTTTTTTCTGTTTTTTCTAATATCCCAAATAAGACAAAATCTAAATTAAGTGGTAGTTCAATTTGGACTTTTGAATGTATCCATTTATTAAGGTCTTCCCAAACATCAAAAACTTTTGAACATGTCCAGAAAATGTGTTCAATAGTTTCTATTGAGTCCGTACAGAAAGTGCATTTATTGTTTTGTGAGACTTTAATTTTGTAGAGAAATGTATTAGTTCCCAAAATTCTGTGATTAATCCTGTTTTACGAAACATATGTCTGTGTTGAATCTTGAATCTATTTATAAGTAGATGCAATTTAAGTTAATTGATAAATGTTGACAGTAGTCTACAAAATGGTAATTAGCTGTTTTAGCTGTTGTTTATAATGTTTATAATAACTAAAGAACTGTAAATGTTTCGCATATTTACTCATACTATTTGGACAGATGCGAGTTCACTTTTATTCATGTGAGATAGATAATGTGTCGACTGAATTTGTATGAGGTATGAAACATTGGTAACTCTACTCGAAAGACTCATGTAGACATTCGTTTTGTTCAATAAAGTGTTTTACTTGCGCCGATGGTATCAACTTTTTTTATGAATCTAAAATATTAGCACTAGAGCATTTGCATTATTCACGTATCTATATACATGCACGAATCGACGTATACGTATCGGACAGATTTTAATAAAATAATGTTTTAGTCCCGACCTCAATTAAAACTAAATAGATGTTGAATGTAAACTAAATGTTGATGATATAGTTGCAACACTAATACGCATTACTTTCAGGAACACACACGCTTCGTATTTAAGATCTGTGTGATTTTTCGTGTTCTTTATTCAATGAGAATCGCGAAACTTTACACCAGTGAAAAAAACCGCTAGACGGTATTACATTGTATGTATTTCTTAATCGTAACAATGTGAAAAACATGAACTACTTTTGTGGATATATAGGCGTTGAGGGCGTGCCAACCCATTAAAACGCACCTAATTATTATCTTTTTCGTTTTATCATTTTCCTAATTTGTTTTATTATAAAATGTCCATAGGCGCGCATCTTTAAATCGCAAATCATGATTCTGCCCCTAGTGTGCTATTTCGAGGATCAGGGTTTTAAAAAATGCAACCAACCCCTTAAAAATGATATGACTAATAACTAATGATTACTTTTTGAAGTCATTGTTAGTTTCTTGCTTATTAGAGCCGCTAGAGACAGATTTTTGTTTTATCATATTTTACAAAATAAATAAAAAATTAATTACAAGTTCATTAATTCTGCGACGTCGCCAATTTTATAATTCGACAGGGGACACCCCAGTAACCTTTTTAGATATTTATCATTCATTTTATCAGAATATGGTTGGTTCCAACTACACGACGTAGACCCTCCCGGATTGATCGCCGAAATCAGTTGCTTATGACATTTATGTGACTGAAATCATACCCTTTGAAGGATCAACTTTCTTTGATCTTTGACTTGACCATTTCCCAAAGAGCATGCATTGTTCACGCAACCTGGCAATAGTTTGAGGCCCTTTTTATACCATACTAACACTTGGACAAGCAGCGATGAATGGTTTGGTATGCGAGGCAGATGGAGATTTATTCCCGAGGTCGTAGGTTGTATAAATGGCACCTCGCACAAAATATATCGCCCGAACAACGAAATACAACAGATGAATTATAGTGGTCATACGCAAGTTGTAACTGACAATAAATTGCAAATACGAAATGAAGAGTTTGGATTTTAAGAACATACCAACGATGCTCAATCGTTTGCTCTGATGTCGTGGATTTCCGAAAATTGACAGCTTCCTATTCCGCTACACTGTTTTCCATTTGCCGACTGTATATATCCATCAAGACATTCCTTGTTAACACTATTCACTCCAGCTCAAATCAATCGACGTCCGTTTGCCCGTAGGCGAAGTTTGAGACATTTTAACCGTGTTGTGAGAAGGTATTGTGCCTATGTAGAGCATGTTATTCGGTTACTCAAACTTTTAAGAGTTGTTGGAACTTTGTACAGAGATCATATAGATACTTTAAGTAGGGTTGTTTGTATGTGTGACGCTCTTGCAGCCCGAAGAACCCTTTTTTTATTAAATTTTATATTTGGTTTATTAGTATTATATGTATGTTACTTTTTATATACGATTAATTATTCTTAACACGTGTTATGCATTATAAAATATTTTCATCGAGACCAACCTGACTTAATTTATCCTTTACTGCTATACGTGTTATACGATACATCGATATTGATACACCAACAAATACGTGAATAATGCATATGCTCTACTAGAGGTCGGTCATTTAAAGACGTATAAACCGTATCGTTTACGTTGACGTATCCGCATCTGCAGATTTATAAAAAAACAGTATGTGATCTCGAGCTATAATTTTATGTACTTTCAATAATGCAAATGAACAACTCATTGATTTCTAATGCAAAAATTATCAAACACAATAGGTAATAGTGAGTTTATGTGGAACATGTAATCCGACTTTTAAAGATATTCCGCATAGTTGGATAGTTTACATGCATGATAGGAGTGAATACGGTAACATTGTTTATTTGTGTGCTAACATGTGCTCACGTAGAACCAAATTGTTATTTGACAAATAGAGTGATACTCACTAACTCAGTACTGTTTTATTAAATGTACATGTATTTATATGACATCTGAAGACAACACGTGTTTTTATTATCTCTTATGATAACATCGCAAATGAACAATATTCAACGTTCCTTACATGTGTATAAGTAGTACATTTTATTTTTTGTGTGTGTTTATTCATGTAAGATCTTGAAATATTACTAGATTATTAAAGGATTGTGTACAATATTCGTGTACCTGCCCTACATTGGCTCCTTTGTTTAAGGTCACGTAAAAGTAGTTGATAGACCCCCTTATTAATATGTTTACAAAACACCACTATTGCAAATTTGGAAAATGTTTGATTGTTTCGAACGCAAAGTGTTCTTAAGCTCGGGATCACATAATACTTTTTGACAAATCTGCAGATGCGGACACGTCAACGTATACGATACGGTTGATACGTTTTTAAATTACCAACCTCTACTTAAAGGTATATAATCAAAACTAAAGACTTTAATCCACAAATGTCTAAGTAAAATGCATGTACTAAGTCGTTTGATTTTGTCGGGTTGTTTTATACCCCTTGATTTAATTTACCTAGGATTTCGTATTTTTGTTTATGCTTTTTGATCTGATTAATTTTGAAAAATAGAAACTCATTTATATCTTACGATTGCTTCATGTGTTTGAGTGCTAAGTTTGAAGGTCTAAATATTCGCCTTATCGTCAATTGGTTCAATATATATATATGCAAACGTGGCTGTCTTCTGGAAATAAAAATTAAAAAACGATTGCATATTGAAAGGAAATTACCTGTGTTTATATTGAAAATTACACAACGCCAAATTTAATATACTAACATTTTTTTTTTAAATTCCAATGAAAAAGTTTGTTTTAAATTATTTCTGATACGCTTAAATAAATACTTAAATATAACGGTCGAAAGTGTAAGGGGTAATTTTCTAATATCAGAACAAAATTTTAAAATATGTCTGTTTCGATATCAGATATTATACAGATATATGAAGTTAATTTAAAAAATGTTTAACATTTTGATGTAGTCTTGGATTAGGTTGTTTGACATGAATAGTTTTGTGAATTCTGAAAGCTTGGGCAGAAATGTATTCCTCACCTCGAAACATTTATCGAAGCAATATATTTTGAATGCATTGTTACATTTGTCGATATTTCCGATTGATGGACTCTTTTAGTGTATATTCTGATACAATCGATGTCTGGAGTTAGTAAAACAATAATTTGAAACTCATTGAACTTGCGTCATATTCATAAAAAGTATGAAAAACTAAAATAATTTTTTCCGTACTTAACTGATAAAATGACTTCGTGTTTGGCAGTGTGCATTAAACATTTACACAAAATCAGTAATCATCGTACACTTTTCAAATTAGTCCTTAAGCTTTTTTATAATATTGTGTGACTCATCAGGCATTTTACATTGAAGGTAGATTTGTAAGACACAATGTTTGTACTCATTTTTTAAATTATTAACACTGCAATTATCTTCAGCTTCATTCCTTTCAAAAACTTCACTAAATCCCTAATTAAATGATCATTGGAGTTTAAACCTATCTTGTTGATTCTGAAATTATTAAGAAAACTAGAGTCGACATATGAAACAGTGAACACATGGCATTTGCTCCTAATTTTCCATAAGATTCCTAGTTAGAGATTCGTGTTCCTTATAGTCTTCATATAATCAAGGTATACCAATTGTAAATTTACTTAAATCATCATCTAATATCACCAATTACAAAACTGTGATTTCGGTACATTCTGACCTCTAACCTAGATTTAACTTATGTTTTCTTGCGAAGAAATATTGGTGGTACTTTCACACAAATTACCTTTACATCGAATGCAAACAAATATAATGACAGTTTTTTCACTATAACATCTCCGCCTATTTGTAATGTTGCCTTTTTTATACAAGCTTTTTATTCCACTACAAATTACATATTTAAAGTTTCATCAGTCAACCACAGGTATTTATATTTTTAAACTTTACTTTGATTGATATTCTAATGAAAAGTATTTATATGATTTGTTTAGGTGCACCATATGTCCAGGTATTTCAAACATTTTATACTGCTATTATTGGTAACTCTGTGACATTGGGGTGTAGTGTAAGATCTGGCATAAATATTACCAACGTTTACTGGGAAAAAAATGTTAATGGTAAAATAACACTTATCACATCCACAACCAACATCACGAAGTACAATGGGAGTACAACAAGCACAGCGTCTCTGACAATATTTGATGCAGCACACAGTGATAGAGGCAGCTACGTATGTTTTGGAAGCAACAGTATAGGAACAAGACAGAGTACAATTATAACACTGTATGTTGTAGAATGTAAGTAAATATATTGCAAAATTACACAGTGATATAACCTTGCAGTTGTAGCGATAGTGCTAAAATGTCAGTAATTGGTGTTTTGAAATTTTATCTCGATCTAAACGGCGTTTTGTCTCAGCAACAGCTAGGCATACATTTTTGAAACTGTGTGGGATAATTTTCCTTAAAACTTATGACCCTTCTATACCCGTCTAATTGATTTGGCAATATGTTCGAAAATTGCAGTTGCTGTACTTTGATAACTTTTTATTGGTATTCAATAACACAGAACGGAAAGTTGCGATGCCTGATAGTATTACCGTCATCTGTAGATGACCGAATTTTAATGTCTTTTAGGTTGGACCATTTTGACAAGCATTATGAAAGTTTGACCATTGTAATAAGAGTTTTGGAACTTTCATTTAGAAGTGTGACAATTAAACCTTGATGTTCATGATTTGTTGACTATTGTAGATTCATTTTTATTCTTTGGGGATCACAGTTTGTTGATTTTGTCGGGTTGATTAAACCACTGATTTTAATTTTCAATGAAGCTCACAATTTCTTTGGTTTGTCAAGAGGCTTTCGAATACACATACAATTTTTTCATCAAGTCTAAAAATAATTAGAGTTAATAAAAAGAAATCCACATAATCATATCCTGGACAGCACATTTTAATTTCGCATTCAATTATTCATTCATCCCTTGTTTTTGTGACTGATATCATGTTGTGTTTCATAATTACAACATATATTATCACAGGTAGATTGTATTTAGAGTTTATGAACACATTTATTTTGTATTGATTTATTGATGTTTTTTATTTTTTTTTTTTTTTTTTTTTTTTTTTTTTTTTTAAATAATACATACTTTATTGAAAACTTTTACATTTGTTAGTTTGATACAGAAAGTACCGGTACCTTATCCCGGCCTCGTTAAACATTAGATTGTATATTTAGAAAAATTGTTAGTAATTGTTAGTACTCAAAATTATAAAATATATATACAGTATATTATTGTGTATCAATTATTTCAATATTGATCAATAAAGTGAGAATTTTATTTAAGAGAGAAAGTGAGAAGAGAAGAGAAAATAATAAATAATTAAAACACAAATGCAAAACAAAAACAAAAAAAAATAAAAACTGGAGAAAAAAAATAAAATAATAGAAAGTCCTTGAAATTTGGAATTTGGCAGCAGTATTTTTTTTCTTAAGATACAACATTAAATAAATTTGGCAAAGTTGGTTTTCCATTGTAAATAATTCATACAAACACAAAACAGATATTAGAGAATGTATATGCATTTTTGGCACAAAACAAGAACAAAAGACAATAAACAATAAACAACATATAACAGTATATTATATAAAAACATATATGTTGGTGTGAGAAGGCTAAAATAAAAAGCACAATAACATTACATAGGGTAATGCTAATTAAGTTGCTTAAGTGTAAATTATTCTAATAATGGAAGCCAGGGGTCCCAGTAGAGGTTGGCAATGTGAAGAGGCTTTGTTTTAAAAAATATATTCTTTTCTAGTATTAGATTTTCTTTTAGATAGTTTTTCAGCCCTGCAAAATTTACTTGATTTTCACACAGTTTTGTTCTATAGATAAAAATTTTTGATAAAAGTATTATTAAGTTTTTTATTTTATTATTTTCTGTTTTTCCTAAATTTCCGAATAAAATTATATCCATGTTAAATGGAATAATTATTTGTGTTTGGTTATAAATCCAGTCCATGAGTCTTATCCACAGATCTGCTATTTTATGGCATGTCCAAAATATGTGTTCAATATCTTCAGTAACTTCACTGCAGAAAGTACATTTATCGCTTTGTTTTATTTTTATCTTAAATAAAAATTTATTTGTGCCCAATATTCTGTGTATTATTCCATATTGGAACCAGTGGAGTTTTGAGCTTTTTGTGGAGTAAAAAGACATATTATGCACAGTTTTCCAATCACAATTTTTGTTGAGTGTTAAGGACCATTTTTCTTCACATCTAAGTTTAGTACTGCCTTTTTCAAGTAAAACATTATACATATCTTTCGAGCCTTTTCTTGATAAAAAAAATATTCTTATATTATTTGGCATAATTGGTCCTAGTGTTTTATAACAATTGTTTATGGATATATAGTTTTTTAAAGACTTTTTATATGATTTTATTGATGAAATGACCCCATTATAAGTAAGAAAGTTTGACTTAATTTTATAAATGTTTTGGAATTGTTGAAAAGTCATTAGTTTTCCCTCATCGTTTAATAAATCATTTATCAAAAAGATCCCTTTATCTATCCAGTCTTTATAGAAAATGTATGTTGTTCCTATTTTTATGTTTTCATTATTCCAGAGCGAATCTGATAAAAACTCCTCTTCATTTTTTGGTATGAATTTATTTTGTAAATCTGTCCAAGCTTTTTATTTTTTTTTTTGCTGTATCAATTATGAATCTTATACATGCCTCCGTCTGTGTGAGGTTGCACCATAGATAAATTGTGAGTCGGAACATTTTGCAGTTAAAAAAGCTATATGAATGGTAGATAAGGAAAAAGGATGCCAATCTGGTTTATGTTGTCATTTCTAGGCTTGGCAGTTTGAATTAATATATAGAAAAAGGATATCAATACAATTAGATATATAAGCCTTATATCAATGTGCAGTCTCAAAGCTGATTCCTGTGTCATATTCCTTTTTGCAGCATAGATGTCATATAAATTTGGAATGAAACATGTGGAAGAATTTGCTTATGACCGCCTTCCTGAAATTGAATTGGAATCTTGGCCCAGATTGAGCCTTGTTGTCATTTGTCTATATATAAGAAGAACTTATTGTATTTTTATTCAAGCGATGAAAAAAAAATGTACATCAAATACCTTAGATAGTTAATATTTAATCAGAGACAGAAAATGTCTTAACTTTGATACATCTTTTAGATGTTAAGTCTTTAAATATTTCATCTCAACAGGTTTGTCTGTACTCAGATTATTTTTTAACGTATACAGTATGAGAGTTCATATGAGACTTAAGTTTGTTAAGTTTTACCAATAGGTAATTTAAATTTTCAGCAACCTTCATATTTTGATTTCATTGTATCGTGATCCCTTTCACTTATTTTTACTGACACACACAGTTTGGAACACAAATTGCTTTCAAAACTAAAGAAAAAAAAGTCTAGTACTTCTACCGTAACATCTTTTAAAACATTTTGTTCTCAAGACTAAATATTTCGGTTTTGTTAGCAGTCAACATATGGTATAAAGATTTTCTGAATTAAAACGGAAAGGAAATATAATATGCTGATAAATTATGTATTTAAACTTTTCTAGTTGATTTAAAAGTTCGTGCACAAAAATCATCATACACTGTTACTGCTGGTAACTCTGTGACCTTGGTATGTACTGTGACCTCTTCACTTACTATCAATAATGTTTACTGGCTAAGAAATGTCAGTAGTTCTATTACACGAATTACATCCACAAACAACACCAACAAATACAACGGTAGTACTACCACCACACCATCTCTGACCATCTTTAATGCAGAACAACCTGACGATGGTGTTTACATATGTCTTGCATCAAGCAGTGGAGAAACAAGGCAGAGTACAAGTATTCAACTGTTTGTTACTGGAAGTAGGTTGTTTAAATGATAGTTATTTAAAATATTTTGCATATTAAGTAATTGTGGTAGCTTTTATTTCGCTTTATCTTACTAAGTTTGGTGGATTTGGGCTATAATTACATTTGTACAATGTTGCTTTTTATTTTGTGCCAAGTTATAGATTTCGGCATAACTGTTGAATACTAATCAAAATAGCAGAAAATTCAGAATCTATAACTTATCATTTAAAGTTGTTATTTGCATGTTATCAGTATGATAGTTTTTTTCGGTAAACTGTCATTATAAATTATTACAAATAAAGGCAACCTTAGTATGCCGCTGTTCAAAACTCATAAATCCATGGACAAAAAACTAAATCGTGGTAACAAACTAAAACTGAGGGAAACGCATTAAATAATAGAGGAGAACAACGACACAACATCAAAATGTAACACACACAGAATCGGACTAAGAATGTGGTGACAAAATCCTAACATCAAAACTAAATACATGAATTTGGGATAGATAAGTCAGAGAAAAATTGATAATGGTATGTTAAGGTGATTGTAATGAATACACAAAAACGAGAGTCAGGGACTGATTGAATAACATTAATAACGTTTTTATGGATTAAAATTTTAGTGGGAGATATTATGGACATAATTGTGCAAATCGTGATTCAAGCATGAAATTTTGTATAAAGGTTAACTAAATGATACTTATAAAAAAAAAACCAATGTTGGCCAGAAAAAAAATCCATTTTTCAAAATGGCCACCACACATTTTGGAAATGGCGTCATTACAAATTGGCAATACTTCGGTAATCCTTTGAAAGGTATGTTATAAGTAAAATTCAATGTTAGATTTGATAAAAAGTAAATGACAGTTCCTTAATTACGACAAGACAATACATTAATGAAAATAAAGGTGACTTCCGGTTTCAAAATGACGGCAAAAAAGTCAAAAATTTCAATTTTTATATTTTCAAGCAACTTCACATGGGATATAAATCCTTGAAAGATGTAATTTCCGGTTCCAAAATGGAGGCAGATACGGAGAAAATATTTTTTTATAATTTCCATCAACTTAACAAGTGTTAACACTCTTTGTTAAGTTTAAATGCCAAGTTTTGTTAGAAAGACAGGTTGTTTATCTTATAACTATCTGACAGTTGCCTATACAACAACCCGTACAAGGAAGGCCAGAACGGTAGCATTTACAGTTACCAACACAGCTGGATTTTTGCCTCTGCATTTCAAAAGTTCCTGACACGAGGATGCAACGGCAGTCACAGAAGTCCATTTCGGTTTCCAACTGTCATTGATTCTTTCTTTCATCCAATCCTAGTGTTCATGTATTGGAACATGAATACATGAATCAGACTGAGCCCAAACAACTCCTCCTTGATAAACTTCTCTTTTCATGTGCTCCGGAAAAGAACCTCTTGTAGGCGGAATCGCATCGTGCCTCGCTTCATACTTAAGCCAAAAAAGAACGTCCTTTACATCTGAAAAAACTTCCATTGTTAGCCAAGCTGACCTCTTCCCTTTCCCATGACATTTCGACAAAGTGTCACATCCACTGAATGCATGGACGAAAGGAAGAGTAGCTACACAAGGACCACAAACATTTGATATGTCACGTACAGGAAGCCATCAAAAGTCTTTATTCCTTCCATAACCTATCCACAATGTCTCCTACCTAGTTTTGCGATTGCTGTAATTCACTATTACATCTGTGTCAGTACTACATTAAATTACATTTTACACTTTTCATAATCATGCCGAACATGGACAATCATTCATGTATCTACTTCTTCATGATTACAAGAGGTAGATAGGATGTATCCTTATTGAAAGTGCAAAGTATATTTTTACCAAAAGTAACATACACATTTTTATTAGTATCTTAAAAAGCAATTTTGTCTGCAAGAAACTATAACAATTTCATTTCGTTGTCATCTTCACAGAGAAAACTACGCCAACCCTTGGTGTTCTACCAGAACCAATACCTTTCCATCTGGCACAAACATTTTGCCTTTGTCTTGTCACAGCCTTTAAATTATTCATTTAGTAAACCACACATACAATGTCTACTGTTGAATACTTATCGATGCAAAACTGTATGTAAGGCAGTATGACATCATTTGCTTAATCATCAAATACTTTTGCCCAATTTTGTGACCTGGAATTAACCATTCCTGCTCCACCAACGATAAATGCATCCGAATTTGGATTAGAAAATCGAAGAATCTTTCAAGTAAACACATTTGCAGCGATTTACTGCCACTATTTCAAGAAACATCGTGAGATAAAGACGGAGGAAAGTTTGGTTTTTATGGATGAAAAAATATTCCAAGTAAAACTGTCTACTGTGACAAGAAATAAAAAGTCTAAAAAAAGGATATCGCAATCACTTTTAAGGTTTCTAGCTTTGTTTTTGACAAAGACGTTTCCAGTTTCATTTTACGGCCAAAAAAAGAAGTTGTTATTTTTTATTTGGTTATAAAAAGCAGGTTCTCCTTCGTTTTACATTTGCTTCAAAAGATCTTCGTATTGTTTGGACCAATATCTTGGAGTTTATTTACATAATTATCTTATTCATTCAACAATTTCCTAAATGGAATATTGTTTTTACAAATCTGTCGACTCTTCTAGAATTGAATTTCCAAACTCGTTCATCACTTTACAAAGTCTTACAAGCTGTTTAAAGACATCTTTTTGTGTTTTCGTAGAGTCTTCATGAGGTCGTTCATCTGTTATAGAATGACCCTAACCACAAGATCTTTCAAATTCATCTTCTGGTATACTGACTCCTGATCCAGCTACCATCCATTTGTCTAAAATGGATATTCGGTTAATCCTATAGCAACAACATCGCCCTGCACAATTATTCTGTTTTTGTGTCTGATCAATTGTGTGATAAGAAAGAAATTTGCTGGTCTTACGTACAGTGAAATTATCATTTTCAAATTCCATTGCCACTTGTGTGTGATGTTCGGGAAAGGAAGTCATATCTTGGAGAACACTCGAGCATAATTTACACGATCAAGACCTAAAACAATACGCTATCATGCTTATATGTACTGTTGTAAAGTACAAAATTTCACTCATGAAATTATCATAATACCAAAATCAGAAGAAGTTTATAATTGAACGCCAGGAATGAAACTGTGGTCGAGATGACTCTATACACCAGTATTTTAAATTATTGAACGTCACATGACATAATTATACATTCTGTGTTTAGCTTTCATAATCCGAAATTAACAAGTCAAGCACGAAGTTGTCTGAAGCGCCTGGCTAGTCCTAGGTACATTTGAACATACATAAAAATAATCTGCCGTTCTTGGTGTTGCAATATTGGCTTCAGTAAGACAACATGTCCATACCCTAACACGCAATATATATAACATTATATTTATAACAAGTCATTTCAATGTGCAATTTACCAAACATGACGATAAACTTATCTTTTCCGTAAAAATCAGGCAATTCCCAGTGAATTTGCTCACCAGGCGTTTCCAAAAGTGGATGATCTGCAGTTACAATTGATGTTTCTACGGGATTCACCACATTTTCGCCTTATCCATCGAATACCTGAGATTTGCCTGGTAGTGCATAAAAATCGCTCTTGATGTTTATAAATAGTTAGCACATGCGCAAAAGTGTTAAACACATGTGTATCATAACCTTGAAAAATGTTATTAAACCAATTCATAATATCATTAGCAATCCAAAAATATATAGTAAATAGTTCAAAGTTTTGAAAGAATTTTGTAACATTTTCGCGCATGCGCAAATACTGGATATGTCAAATATTCATTATTGATAAATATGTGATGAAAAGAAGGTAATCGCCAAACCTGATAACTGCTTTTCACTAAAAGAAGGTAAAAGAAAAGTTTTCCAGAAGAAATCAGTATTTTCAAGCTGAAAAAAAACAGCCATTTTAGAAAAAGGCCGTGGCCATCTTGAAAAAATGATTTTTTTTAATGGCCAGCAGTTGTTTCTTTTAAAGTATATACTAATGATGCTTTGTGGTAATTTTCATGCTTGTATCATCATTTGCACAATTCCCTCGATTTTGTCTGCTAATGTCTTCCACTATTTATAGACTATCTGATTTTTTAAATGAAATATCTAAGTGTGAATAATATTGCTTTGTTTGTAAAATAAACATCATATTGTTAAATTGCTTTTAAGTCGATACGTTTATGTGTCACTTCTTTCCGTCACAATCATTGATTATAAAGGATAAATTTAAGTTTGATCATTTGTTATTATTTTTGTTGTTTTCATTATTTATTTTCTGAAGTAAGGTTGCTGATATTGTGCATGTTTTCATTTTCTTTTCAGGTGTGCTAAGTGTTTCTATTTCTCCAGATAATGCTGATGTCAACCAGGGGAACTCTCAGTTAATCACTATTTCGGTAACCGGAGAACCAGCGGCAACATCCATTACATGGTATTTTACACAAACAGATTCTGAGCAACAACAAACATTGAGTACAGGCAATACTGCAAAATACTATGGTGGTAACACTCAGAATCATTCACTTACAATATTCGACTTTCAATCATTCGACAGTGGAACTTATGTATGTTCTGCTACCAATGCTGTTGGACAAAGTAACAGTACAAATTCAGTTCTTAGACTCAATAGTATGTATGCATCACTATATTTATTTGCTTCAATTGTACTCAGTATGCATTTTCTATGCTATGTTGTATTTACAGTTTGTCTGTTGTTATTTTCACCCATGGCGTTTTAATTTTTTTCGATATCTGATCTGTGTTGAACCATTGCTACAAACGTCATATAATTAACCTGCATGCTAAAAGGACCCCTCATCGTGTTAATGCTTGGTCCTTGTTGTCATTTGTCTATTTGGTAGTATAATTTATTGTATTTTTTTTCAAGCGATGAAAAAAAATGTCCATCAAATTCCCTAAATAGATTTAATCAGAGACAGAAATTGACTTTACCTGTGATATATCTATTAGATGTTAAGTCTATAAACTATAATTCATCTCAAAAGGTTTGTCTGTAGTCAGAGTAGCTTTTAACAGATAAAGTTGAAGGCCGTACGGTGATCTATAGTTCTTAATGTCTGTGTCAGTTTGGTCTCTTGTGACAATTATATCATATCTTCTTTTTTATAATACAGTTTATATAAGACGTAAGTTTGTTAAGTTTTACCAATGGATAATTTGAATTTGCAACAACCGTCATATTTTGTTTTCATTGTACTTTGATCACTTTCACTTATGTTTACTGACGCAAACAGTTGAGGATACTTGAACACAAATTGCGTTCAAAACTAAAGATATAAAAAAAAGTCCAGTACTACTACCTTAACACCTTTAAAACATTGTTGTTCTCTAGCCTAAATATTTCGGTTTTGTTAGCAGTCAACATATGGTATAAAGATTTTCTGATTTTTACACGGACAGAAACTTTGATATGCTGATAAAATATGTATTTGAATTTTTGTAGTTGATTTGAAAATTCGAGCACAACAATCATCATACACTGTTACTGCTGGTAACTCTGTGACCTTGGTATGTACTGTGACCTCTACACTTACTATCAATAATGTTTACTGGCTAAGAAATGTCAGTAGTTCTATAACACGAATTACATCCACAAACAACACCAACAAATACAACGGTAGTACTACCACCACACCATCTCTGACCATCTTTAATGCAGAACAACCTGACGATGGTGTTTACATATGTCTTGCATCAAGCAGTGGAGAAACAAGGCAGAGTACAAGTATTCAACTGTTTGTTACTGGAAGTAGGTTGTTTAAATGATAGTTATTTAATATATTTTGCATATTAAGTAATTCTGGTATCTTTTATTTCGCTTTATCTTACTAAGTTTGGTGGATTTGGGCTATACTTACATTTGTACAATGTTGCTTTTTATGTTGCAAGTTATAGATTTCGGCATAACTGTTGAATACTAATCAAAATAGCAGAACATTCAGAATCTATAACTTATTATTTAAAGTTGCTATTTGCATATTATCAATATGATAGATTTTTTCGGTAAACTGTCGAACACGTTAAGGTGGTATTGGATTTATTAAAGTTATTCATTATATCGAGATAATGACTTCATTATAAATTATTACATGTAAGAGCAAATTTTATACTGGTATGTTAAGGTGATTTGTAATTTATACACAAAAACGTGAGTCAGGGACTGATTAAATACCACTTATAACGTTTTTATGGATTAAAATTTATAGACTATCAGATTTTTTAAATGAAATATCTAAGTGTGAATAATATTGCTTTTTTTGTAAAATAAACATCATATTGTTAAATTGCTTTTAAGTCGATACGTTTATGTGTCACTTCTTTCCGTCACAATTATAAAAGATAAATTTAAGTTTGATCATTTGTTATTATTGTTTTTGTTTTCATTATATATTTTCTGAAGTAAGGTTGCTGATATTGTGCATGTTTTCATTTTCTTTTCAGGTGTGCTTAGTGTTTCTATTTCTCCAGATAATGCTGATGTCAACCAGGGGAATTCTCAGTTAATCACTATTTCGGTAACCGGTGAACCAGCGGCAACATCCATTACATGGTATTTTACACAAACAGATTCTGAGCAACAACAAACATTGAGTACAGGCAATACTGCAAAATACTATGGTGGTAACACTCAGAATCATTCACTTACAATATTCGACTTTCAATCATTCGACAGTGGAACTTATGCATGTTCTGCTACCAATGCTGTTGGACAAATTAACAGTACAAATTCAGTTCTTAGACTCACTAGTACGTATGCATCACTATATTCATTGGCTTCAATTGTACTCAGTCTGCATTTTTCTATGCTATGTTGTATTTGCTACCGTTTGCCTGTTGTTATTTTCAGCCATAGCGTTTTTCTTTTTCAATATCTGATCTGTGTTGAACCATTGCTACAAACGTCATATAATTAACCTGCATGCTAGAAAGACCCCTCATCGTGGTAATAATCAATAAATGTAGAATATATATTGTAGTCGGCGTTAATCATAACTTTTACCTAGAGCAAGTATGATAAGAAAAAAGTAGAAGGAAAATATATAAAACAGTTTTGAAAATCAAAGTCAATATAGATCTATGCAAAACCGATTAAACAGTTTGGGAATAATTGATAGGTCCTTCTTGGTGTAAAGACGTAATATGAATAATCAGAAACGGTCAGTATATTATCCACGATCAACATATATCTAATAGACAAACCATAGGAAAATATGTTTATGCTTTCATGTATATATTTGGAAATAAAGGATATAAAAGACATGTCGAATAAAACGTGTACTATAGTTTACTTGTGACCTTATACAAAATATGAAATTAACAGACCCCATATATATCATATTATATAATATTGCACTGTATAACCGCACTGTATAACCAATTTATCATACCGACTATCTGAATATGTAGTTTCGACTAATAGCCTATCAATTGCGTGTTAAGTTTATTTTCGTCTTATGAGTTGGAATATCCTACTGTTATGTTTTGCAATGGTTCAACACAGATTAACATACATCGAAAAAGAAAAACCTTAAGATTTTTTAACATATAATGGTTAAATGAAAAATTCCATAGGTTCAATGCCAGAATATATCAAACAACTTATATGCATGTCAAAAAACCCTCACGGTTTTGATATTCAATTAATGTATGATAAAAATATCGGACTAAATCAAGTACGTGTCTTTCTTACTTTTAACAAGTACGACAGTAAACATGTTAAACATTTTGGAAAATTAAAATCAAGACAGTCCTGCAAAACAGATCAAACGGTTTGAAATTGATTGTTGGTTACTTCTCAATGATTCCTAATTCGATTGCTCAGAATTGGTAAAATATACAATGCTCTTCAATTTCGTACTTTATTTTGACTTTTTACCTTTTTTTTTTACTTCGAGCGTCATTGATGAGTCTTTTGAAGCCAGCTGAAGGACGCCTCCGGGTGTGGGAATTTTTCGCTGCATTCAAGACCTTTTGGTGACCTTCTGTTGTTGTCTTATCTATGGTCGGGTTGTTGTCTCTTTGACACTACCCCCATTTCCATTCTCAATTTTATTTTAAATCGGAAACGCGCGTGCGGCTCATATATAAAATATCAGTCTTGGTATCTATGATGATTGTATATGCTACGCTGAACTTGGACTAAAGTATATAGAAAAAACAAACTATTAGAGAAGATGTCAACTGTATTTTGCAGTTTATGTTTTCCTGTATATGAAAATAAATGATATTAGAATCAAATGTCAAAAAGATGTGACTCATTTGCCCTCCCTCGCCCCCCCCCCCCCCCCCCCCAAAAAAAACAAATTACAAAACCACAAAAAAACATACAAACAACGAAATAGCAAATAATCGTGTATTACACTGCTCAAAAACTCAATTTTGAGGAACTCGAATACCAAACACTCACAAAGTCAATGGAGGATTTCGGTTAGGACCAAAAGAGAAAGCTGTTCTTTAGAAGATGATGATATCCGTCCTATTGCTTCTACAAATGATATTCCAATTATGACGTGATTGTTGCCACACACAATGGATCATGCCATTGGTCTTAATTCCAGGGACGGTTAATTGGCTGTGTTACATATTTAAGTTCAATTTGGCATACAACTTGATGTATGAGGCTAAATGATCTATAACAAATAATCAAAAATAAACTAATAATTTATCTCTTTTAAATTCGGAATATTACTCATTGACATTTTCCAAAATAGGTTAACATTTGTATAAAAAGGAATCAGTATTCCAAATTAAATTTTGTGGTGTGAGATGGCTGATGTTATCATTTACTTTCAGGTGTACTAAGTGTTTCTATTTCTCCAGCAAATGCTGTTGTCCTACAGGGGCACTCTCAGTTAATCAGTATTTCGGTAACCGGAGAACCAGCAGCAACATACATTACATGGTATTTTACACCAACTGGTTCTGAGCAACAACAAATATTAAGAATAAACAATGCTGCAAAATATTACGGTGGAACCTCTATGAATCATTCACTAACTATATTGGACTTTCAATCATTCGACAGTGGAACTTATGTATTTTCTGCTACCAATACAGTTGGACAAAGTAACAGTACAACTTCAGTTCTGAGACTCATTAGTACGTATTCATTCAACATAACCAGTCTAAAAGAGTACACCATCATAAAAAACAACTTAATAAAATGAACAAATGAAACTGTAGATATTTTGGATATCCTTCTTCAGTATGACCACGATGTAAAATGAATCATGTCAACCAATTGTAATTTTCAAACCGTCACAATCATGAATTTATACAAAAAAAAAACCAGTTTAAGCGAACATCGGTGATGCTGGTACAATTTTAAATTTCCAAACACGACAGTTTGGAATTGTATCTATTGGACAAACTATAAGAGAATATGTTTATGCTTTCGTGTATATGGAAATAAGGGATATCAAATATATGTCGAATAATATTAGTTATATAGTGTGATAGTGACCTAATACGGTATATATTGGGTCAGTTAATTCCATCTCACCCATATGGAATTTACTGACCCCATATATAACGTATTAGGTCACTAGCGCACTATGTCACGAAGTTATCTGACCAACTATCTTAACGTGTGAAATTAAGACTAGTGACCTATCCAAATGAGCAAATCTTCAATACAGTTAGCATTAATAAACTACTTCCATTGATCCTACAAAAAAAGATGCCAACACATAACAACTTGTTATGTTTAAATGTGTTTTATGAATTTTTGTCAATCTTAATCATCAATTTCTTCGTCTGTTGAAATCTTTAAGAGTTTTCGCAGTACCGTTTTGATTTTATACAGGTAACCCAGTAACAACTGGTTAGAATATAATGTGTATTCTGCATTTATTACAATCGATTATCATCATTTGTTTCGTCTGTTCGGATGAAACGTTGAAAAATTTTGTCAAGCCTGCGACATTTGCAGAAAGCTTGGCTTTATATTTTAGAAGATTGAAGACCTGGTGGCTTCATACTTCGTGTATGGATACATTATGTTATGAAGTTTTCCGTCTGTCATATGTCAATTGTCCTTGGCCCCATTTAAATTTCTCATTAACCACTCGAAAAAAATGTTAAGATTTTTTTAATTTTAATTTCGTTTTTATTATGAGTGATAAGATAACTATATATAGATTTATGTACCTTGTAGTGTACTCGTGACTGTCAGAAAGTTTACATTTGATCTGCACCTTGTTTCAAGGATCAGTGAACAAGATCGACAGATTTTAGGTCCCTGAATGTCAGTCTCGTAGGTTTTATTTGACCTCGATCTCATTTTCACTGTTCATTTCTCAGTTTTAAATATTGTTTGTGTTTTGGTCTGTCTTTCTAAATATCTATGCAATAAGTCAACCATATATTTTGCTTAGAAGGAATATTATCTGACCTTGATCTCAATTTCATGGTTCATTGGTCAAAGTTAAGTTGTCAAGATTACGTTTGTTTCTTAGATATTATATTTAATAGGTCAACCATAATTTATGCAAAGATGGATTGTAAGGTGAATATGTCTGTCTGGTATAGTTCATCTGACATTGACCTCATTTTCATTGTTCATGGTGCTTTGTTCAGTGTTTTGTTGTCTTGGTTAAGTGTGTTTCTTAGAAACTTTAAGTATATGTAAACCATATTTGGTCTATTGCATGATTGTAAGGTGTACATGCATATTTCGCTTGACCTCATTTTCGTGGATCATGTTGAGTGTATGCGATACTTGTATTAAAACTTTACATTAATGACTTTTAATCAATGGAACGAAAAGATGGCGAGACATCTCAGCGTGTGCATTCTTGTTCTTTGACCCATCATTGTGTTTATAAAAGGATTTTATACCACTACCTCCGTGTATTAAAAGTAACCACGACTAACAATCCCATATGAAATATATACGGTATCTACCAATGATATGACTAGAAATGTAAAGGAGTCAGGATAAATAAAATAGACTATATGCTCACATATATATATAAAGAATTCAATCAATATCCTTTTTGATGATAAAAGAGATATCTGCATTTATTTTGATTCAATTCCATTTATGAGTACTTCATATTCACAAACCATACTGAAATTACTCACGTAATTTGTCAATTTTAAACTCTCATCTCATACAGGAACATGTCTATCCCAAATTCATGTATTTGGTTTTCATGTTATATTTGTTATTCTCGTGGTGTTTTGTCTGATGCTTGGTCCGTTTCTGTGTGTGTTACGTTTCGGTGTTATGTCGTTGTTCTCCTCTTATATTTAATGCGTTTCCCTCGGTTTTAGTTTGTTACCCCGATTTAGTTTTTTGTCCATGGATTTATGAGTTTTGAACAGCGGTATACTACTGTTGCCTTTATTTCAAACATAATCTTATTTTCAAAACAGGTGATCTCAATGTAACTGCATCATTGAAAACATATTCAACTAAAGAAGGCGATTCTATGGTAACCATACTTTGTAAAATTAGCGGCGAACCACCTGCTGTCGAATGGGACTGGATTAAAAGGACATTTATAGGAGGCGATACTGAAATAATAGCTCAATTGACAAATAATGCAAAGAGACAAGTTATAAATTCTGAAACAAACCCTAATTTGAATATATTCAGCATTACAACAAAAGACGAGGGTATATATACATGCCGCGCAAACAATGGGAAGCGGCAATTCATGAGTAGACCAGTCATTTTAGAAGTTCTTGAAGGTAAATTGTTTGGACTTAACTTTAAAATTTTCACATTCAATCAGGAAATTGGGTTAGAGTTTGCATATCTTAAAACGAAAACAATTTATGTCTTCCAATTGATTCTTGCAACGAGAAACAAAGACTTTTTTGTTAAATTTAGTGTAATCACTTTCTGTGATCTATTTTTCATATGTAAATTGAGGATAAATGAAAGCAACAGTAGTATACCGCTCTTCGAAATTCATTAAACGATTCAGAAAAAACAAATCCGGGTTACAATCTCATACGGAGGAAAATTCATCAAATATAAGAGGAGACCTTCGACACAATAGAAACACAACATTATAATGAAACACGCACATGAACAAACTATAATACAACAATAGCCATTTCGCTGGCTTGGTATAGGACATTTCAAGAAAAAAATGGTGGCATAAACCTTGTTTTAGTCATGCCAAACCTCCCGCTTTTATGTCAATGTTGAATATAACATTAAAATGACTATGTGGACTTAACGATATACCTATATAGACATGATGATTTAATTATCTAGACAACACGGGCACACAACGCAAACATGAGCATTCGTATCGACTTTAAGACGAGTAACCGTAATACTTAGTCGATTTGTTCTGATAATTATATCTGCAAATCTTAGGTATATTTTATTATGATGTTTCATTTAAATCTCGTTCGTTATTTATTACGAAATATGTGTTGCAAGCAGAAAGTATGAATGAATCATAAATCAAACAAAACTTTGGTAAATGTTCATTTACTTACAATAAATGTGCGATGGGTACAAAGAAAATATTTCAAAAAGAATGCTTTCTTTTGTTCTTAAATAATTGTGACAACATTTATTTCAGATACGATTAGCTAAATGCTGAGTTTACACATAATAAACATTTTCATGTAAAACTGCATTGTTGATTTCAAATTCTATCCGGAACTATTTATATTTTAGCATCTCCAAGAGCACCCCCAGGTGAACCAGAAACTAGTAAACCATTAAATATGAAGGAAGGAACAAATGTAACGCTTTCATGCAGTTCGACAGGAGGAAATCCACCACCATCCGTAGTTTGGTTGAAAGATGATATAATAATAACGTCTGGTACTAATACAACTACTAGTGGTAATATAACAACTACAACATTGACTTTTACAACAACTCCTGATGATGATCTTGAGGTTTATGAATGCCAGGTCGATAATGGATTCCTCCAGAGGCCCTTAGTCAAGACAACTTATCTTGCGCTAAATCGTATGTATTGTCACTTCTTAGCACATTTGGAAATCAAGTAGTGTTGATCAGGACGATGCCTTCAATAGCCTTTGTGTTTTATTAGTTACGAATTTATGAAGACCGTACGGTGACATATATTTTGTTACACCCACTTCCTTTGAATGGTGATAGAAAGTTGCCCATTTAGCAATCACACAACATCTCCGTATTCTTATATTCAAAGTAAATAATATTGTATATAGTTATTACTAAATGATATTTCGATATTCAATGATATGGTTTCGTATTGACTAGATATAGTTTTGTTATTTCTCAATATGGTTTTATAATTACTAGATGTGGTTTCACCATTATTAATGTGGTTGTGTCTTTTAGCAATGTGGTTTTTAACATTACTTGATATGCATGTGACTTAACGTCATGCAGCTGATTCATTATTTGATGTTGTTTTGTTATTTTGTGATGACGATTTGCCGATTCTTTATATGGTGTTAACTTTACGTAATGATGTTTCAAAATTTGACGATTTCACACTTCATTATGTGTTTTTTTCAGTATTTTATGTGGTCCTGTCATTCTTTGATGTGGTTATCTGATTACTTGAAGAGGTAAAACCACTAAACTCTTTCAGAAAAATATGTGCTCTTTTTCGACCGAATACTACATGTGCTTTGGATGAGTTCCGCTATCCATTAAGTTAAAGTTCAAATTAAAGTTGAAGTTGTTGTTTAGAGTTGCCTATAACATGTACATATATTTTATAAGTTAATATGTTTTTATCTTTATAGCTTCAAACAAACCTGTAGGTCAGCCACAAATTACTGGATCACAACGCTACAGTTTAGGAGATATTGTAACATTAATATGCAGTTCTACAGGAGGAAGTCCGTTACCAAAAGTAAAATGGCTTAGAGATGACAATGTTATCTCTACTGGTATACGAACCTCTTCAGCTGGCAACATGTCAACAACAACTCTAACGTTTACTGCTGGTTTGGAAGACCACCTTGAAGTGTTTGAATGTCAGGCGGATAACGGCGTTTTACGGAACCCACTTGCATCAACAGAATATATTGAATTATATTGTATGTGTAAAAGCTTAGAGTAAATTAGTTGCACGAAAAAAAATTACACTGTTTTGTCGCTTTTACAAATCTAAAAAACATCCACAGACATTGGTTTTTTTTCAAATTTGATTTATACAAACAAGCTTAACGAACTACCTAAATTAATGACCTTGCAAAGCATTCATAAATTTTTGATCTTTGAAAATGACGATGGCGATTAAACTAGCATTGTTGGAAGTTTCCGTTCTTTACATGGTTTCGGGTTAAAATAGCACGTCGTTAATTGAAACTAATACCAAACTCGATATTATGACTATTGTTAATATGTTATGTCATATATAAATTGGTGAACTCTATATGTACGTTTCTAATGTCGTGTATTTTAAGTTGCACCAAAAGTCCCAATTCTCACCGGACCTACCAATCTGATTGCTGGATCCTTAGGAAAATGGACTTGTTCTTCGCAGAATGGATATCCTGCCCCGACCCTTTCCATGAGAATACAAGATCGTCATTACACAAACGAGCTTATTGTTGTACAGTCATATGATGTTCTTGATAGAAGTTATACAGTATCTGGTACATTACACTTGGTCCCATCTTCTGATAAAAGTGGACAACATTTTTGTTGTGATGTTAGCAATCTATTTAATAGCAAAGCACCTCAATCAGTGTGTCTGCAGTTGACAATAAATGGTATGAATATTCAAATAAATGCGGTTGGTATGTGTTATAGAGCTCAAACAATTTTTTGTAATTTGATGTTTTATCATTTTGAAATATGCTCACTCATGTTATTAGAACATAATAAAGATTTTTGGTGAAATACATCGAATTGAATTAATTTCACTGCAACGACATGTACTTATGTAAACAATATCATGTAGACCTTCAATAGAATGGAACTTGTCAATGACTCATATAGACAGATGCAACTTCGTAAATATGTATATACACTCATATAAATGTGGGTTAACAAAGACGATAGTCAAGAACTAGATGAGTTTTGACTTAATACCTAGAACCTTTCATGGCTTTAAACCTTACGCATGATTACTTTGTTGAATACTGATGTAAAACTTATTACATATACCTAAGCACAAAGACTAAAAAAAAAATCTTACCCCTAACTATACATAGAAATCAAAATGGTTACGTTAAAAATCGATATATAGGATTCAACGTACGCGAAATTCAAGATATTATAGATTATGCTGAAAACTTTAATGCCACTGCTGGTGGAGATTTATTTCCCCGAGGGTATCACCAGCCCAGTAGTCAGCACTTTTGTGCTGACATGAATTATCATTGATATGGTTACATTTCTAAATTAACTGTTTACAAAATATTGAATTTATGAAATACAAAGGCTTTTCTACCTCAGTCATATATTACCTTAGCTGAATTTGGGAACACTTTTAGGAATTTTGCTCCTCAATGCTCTTCAACTTCGTACTTTATTTGGCCTTTTTAACTTTTTTGGATTCGAGCGTCACTTATGAGTCTTTTGTAGACGAAACGCAAGTCTGGCGTATATACAAAATTTAGTCCTAGTATCTATGATGAGTTTAATTATTTATATGAAGCTATACTTTTTGTTGACTTTTCTAAAGCGTTCGATTCATTCGAATGAGACTTCATGCTGGAATCATTAAAAAAAATTGGAATTAATAAGTCTTTTCAAAAGTGGGTCAAAACACTTTTATTATGATATAAAAGGATGTATTTTAAATAACGGGTGGATTTCTGAAACCTTCGGGATTCAACGGGGAATTCGACAAGGATGACCTTTAAGCGCGTTATTGTTTGTTTTATCTGTTGAAATACTGGCTTTTAGAATAAGAGATACTAATAATCTGAAAGGGATACAAATAAAAATTGATAAAAAAGCTCATAGCCTAAAAATCTCACAGCTAGCAGATGATACAACTCTCTCTTTAAGATCTAAAAATGAAATAAAACATGCACTTAATTTAGTAGAAACTTTTGGATCTTTTTCGGGACTTAAACTCAATAGAAACAAAACAGAAGGTATATGATTAGGCAAACTAAAACACTGCAAAGACAAATTTGAAAGTACCAATTGGAAAAATAAGGTGAAAAGTCTTGGCATTTATTTTGGCCTTAACAAAAACGAATGTGAAACACTAAATATAGATAGACAGTTTGAAAAATCAGAAAAGATGCTAAATTATTGGAAGAAAAGAAAATTGAGTGTGATAGGAAAAATAAATATAATTAAAACACTAGTTATTCCCAATATAACAAACGTTGCTTCATTGATAATTCTAAGCAGTGACATTATAAGTCAATTTAAAAAAAATCTTATTTATTTTTTATGGGAGGGTGGTGCGAGAAAGTTAAACACTCAGTGTTCAGAAAAGATTATATTGAAGGGGGGTCACAAATGACAGATATTGATGCATACATTGAGGCTTTTAAAATGAATTGGGTTAAAAGATTAACTGATAAAACTTGCGCTAACTGGAATATCAAACTTACTTTTTTATTTTAGAGAGTTTGGGGAAAATAATTTAATATTTAAAATGAATCTTAATTCTAATAAGTCACTAGAAAACCTTAAAAACTTGCCTACATTTAATTTGAAATTTTAAAATGTTGGAATAAAAATGGAGGAGGGAAGACAAAAGTACCTGATAATTATAGGGATACAAGAAAGCAAGTTATATGGGGAAACCAATATATAAAAACATGTGGCAAAAGTTTATATTATAGTCATTGGGTAAAGGAAAACATAATTGTTGGTAATGGTGTAATTGATGATAAAGGAGAAATTTCTCATAAAATATTAGATAAACATAAAAAGAAACAAAATTGGATCGCTGAATTATTTTCTCTTCGAAAAGCTTTATCCAAAAGTTGGATCCAAAAATTAAAGAACAATATATCAAACATACTAACATCAACATAACACAAGACATTAAAATGTTTTGTAATGGATTGTATTACAATCTAGACAAAATTAAGTTAAAAGAAATTGATATTATAATCAGGTCAGATAAAGAGCTTCCAGTAGGTTTTTGCTCATGGAATAACAACTGTCAGGCGAAAATGTTATATATTTCGTTAAAAAAAATCAATCTTTTACCTTTCTTTTTTTAAAAGATAATAAATTAAAAATGTTACGATGGAAACTACTGCATAATATTTAAGCTATTAACCATAATCTGTATCGCTGGAAGGTAGTTAATAGTGAAAACGAAATTTATGCACACATTTTATATCATCCGGAAAATTCCTTTTTGAAAAGATTTCAAAAAGTTTAGAAATTTGATTCTCTGTCTGTCTTGTTTATATTAGATTGACCTACATTTTTGAGAATCACAAAAATTTCATTGAAATAAAAAGAAAAAAATTTTCTAAACAAAATTGCTCTTTAATGTTGTGTTTGAATATTGTCAGATATAGTATATTATTCAATGTCTAGTGTATTTGAATGCTAAGATACTATCTAAAAAAACAATCATAATTCGATTATACTGACCTCTTGATCCGATCAGAAACAATGCTCTTTCACTTTCGATTAATCCGAAACTAAAAGCTAAACAAAAAACGGTCAAAGTTCCGTTTTCTTTTTCATTGTTAAGTAAAATAATGCACACATGTTGTAGACAGCTATTACTCTGTAAATTGTAACTAACACGCAATACTATGTAGAATTATAAAAAGTTTGCCAATGAAATCCCCTGGTTTTATTGGTAATTAACCACACAGGGCAGAACCTTAGTGCCATCGTTGTAACATTAAGGGGCTTTGTAAACAACTATTATAGTGAAATAAAGTATATGAAGTTGAAAAAAAAAAGAGTAAAAAAATTTTTTTAAAAAGGAGTTTTGATTTATGTCTTTTCCTTTTTGAATTTTTCTCGGAGTTCAGTAATTATTGCAATAGCATTGGCCTTCTTTTTTCAAATGCGGTGCCCGATGTTTGCTTTTTGACTTTCTTAAGACAGTCCGTTCCGAATTTCCTAATTTGATCAACATCTTCATGTTTCACAAAAACTGCTCATCATGCCTTCGCATAATTAATTTGTGCTTGTCTGTCAAAGAAGCTCTAATCTTCGAAACCTGTGTCTAAAATAAGTTGCGAAAACAGGTGGATCTTGTTCAGTCATCGGAAATAATTGGCCTCTTTGGTTCATCGAGTCATTTCGATTTTCTGTCAAAACATTGATAAAACTTTTGAAAATGATAATATGCTTTGATGTTCGGCGTTCATTTTGTCGTGAATGCTTTCACGGGGGGCTACACAGGGCTTCTACAAATCAATACTGACAAGGCAATACATTCTTTACCGGCCGTTGTAACCGACATTTACCAAGTATAGCTAGCGGGAAAATTTGAACTAACTGAATTATGTACAAGACATATTTATGAACATTAGATAATTTTAAGAAAATATACGCAAAATAGCATTAACTCTTATTAAGACATTTTCAGATACAGATTTTCAGTCTTTTTTTGGTGACTATACAAATTATCATCTTAACATTACTTTCAGAAAAAGAAGAACAGGACGCTTCTATTTACATCGTGACTGGACTTGTGACGGGAATGCTGGTCTTTATAGTAGTTGTGCTTACAATTTTGTACAGAAATGGTAGGGATGATATTATTCTAAAGGTTGAACATAAAGCGTGTAAATCACACCGAAGCGTTACCTTAAGTGTCAACTAAATTTCGCTGATAGGCTGTTAGGTACTTGTTCAATTAGTGATGATACATGGTCAATTTTTAGGTTAGGGTTTTATATAAGCATATGATTATTTTAGTTCATTTTCCAAAACGTATAACTTCCATTCTTTCTGTTTATTTTTTTCCTTCGTCCCATTTTCTTGATGTTAAGCTCACAAAATTGTGTACCTTTGATCTGATGAGTTTAGCTCTTTAAATAATATGTTAGATTGTTGGTGTGTTGAAGCGTCATACTACTATCCCCAAAAAGGAGAGAGTTTGGCGCCAGCAAATATGTTCGCTTTACCACACACTGTATTTACTGTTCTAAGGTCATATCGGGGCTCTGTATAGCTTTCTATCCGATATAGGTTTTGATCGTTGTTGAATATAGTGCAGAGATCTACAGTAGATGACTTCTACGTCTCTTTTTCTCCTTTTGAAAATAGTCTTTTATGATTTATCCTTTTCATGTTTTGAAATGAATGGTTGAAATTGCCCATACAACTGTTTTTTTTGTGTGTGTCTAAGTCTTCAACAGATTCATTGATGTTGTCTCTTTCTGATGTTTTTTGTTATCAACATCTTGAAATTTCAATTTGTCAGTAGACTCGCGCGTTTCTGCTTTCCCTTAAGTTCTATCTCATTGTTCAATTGTTATTACAAGAATGAAATGCACTTGAAATTAATTGGTCAAATTGCTTACGTTTAAAACTTGTCACCTTACTCAGTACTGTTTTGATATTCAGAGCACATGTTGTATATTTTGTACAACATTTCAGCCTTTCTTCATTTGTTTGTAAACATAATTATGTTCAATTGTATTAATTTGTAGACGAAACGTGCGTCTGGCGTAAATATAAAATTTAATCCTGGTATCTATGAAGTGTTCTTTACAACAACTTGGTCGATGACACTGCTGGTGGAGTTTTATTCCCCGAGGGTATCAACAGCCCAGTGGTCAGCATTTTGTGCTGACATGAATTATCATTGATATGATCATATTTATAAATAACCTGTTTACAAAATTTTTCAATTTTTTGAAATACTAAGGCTTTTTCAGGAATCTTGGCCCTCAATGTTATTTAACTTCGTATTTTATTTTGCCTTTTTAACTTTTATTTGATTCGAGCATCACTGATAAGCCTTTTGTTGACAAAACGCGCGGGTGGCGTAAATATAAAATTTAATCCTGGTATCTATGATGAGTTTATTTATTGTTTAAGGCTTTATTCTTAATCGAGACCAACAGAGAGTAAATGTTATGTGAGTAACAATATTCTAAAGCTATTCATTCTGTTATAAAGTTATAACAACTTACAGGTTTGATAGAATTGATACTGCTGTGAAGATATACATTACTTATTCCGATTGAAAACGTGGAAATGGGGTTGCTTGTCTAATTTTTTAAAACCGCATTTTTAAACCTCAAATATATGTCTTATATTTTGGTGTTGGGATTAACAGCAATCTATATAACTTGCAAATTATCTCACTAAGTTGCGAAATCAAACTGCGCAACTATTAAGCTTGTTTACAAAAGGATATATCCATTAAAAACATTTAAGAAATACAATTGTCAGGATATCGTGATGGTTAGAAAGTAACTTACAGTCAAGTATGCCTATTCCCAAGGACTCGATCTATCGTGTTTTTGCATTACATAATTAAACAATCTCTATGATATTACTCGGCTCAAAAAAAGAAAATGTGCTTCTTGAGGGGTCCTGAACAAAACTTAAAATATAGTTTTTCTAAGGTTTGACCAACGAGGTATTTGGTTTGTATTTACGTTTGCAATATTTATTATACACAACAAGTGGATAGTAGTAAATAGTCACTAATACTTTGTATCTGTATCATGTTTTATAACGCTTTATTTATCTTTCCTTACAAAAAGTGATACTAGTGGTACCTGTTCATCAGGTTCTTGTTTACAGCTAAGTAATTCCGATCTTTCGATATTTAGATCATCTTCACAGTAACTACATTGTTTGTCGTTTTTATATACCCTTTGTTTAAAAATATTGCAAATCTTGTCTCTAATTGCTGTGTCACTCTTTTTTTAAAGGTGGCAAATAAGTTTTCCCTATATAAATTAAGGTGGTACCTAACACTATAGGGAGATAACTCTGTAAAGTCAGCTAAACGTTTTAATTACGTTGATCAAAATTGGTGTTTTTCAAACTGCTATATAACCCGTGTAATTTTTCTGACAAAACGGTTGGTTCAAATTTTTTGAATTTTTTATATTTTTGTTAAAGGGTCAAAGTAAATACTTTGACAAAATTTTATGAATAATAAACGAGCCAAATTGATTTTAGTGAAAGTGCTGGGTACCACCTTAAGAAACAATTGGGTTATGCTCAGAAGTTCTATTATCTTAAAATTATCTCCTGTAGGTATGATTTAAAAATTTCCTACTGACTAGTTCACTACAATGTATTGCACTTTTTGAAATTTCGATTGATACAACAAAAAATAAATGTTGTGGACACTACATGCACTCTCCCAATACATGTTTCAGTTTTGGTGGTCTTGGACATTAAACAATCGTATTCAAGCAATGTATGCTTAATAATAGTCGCTTTAATTTTTCGTAAAGAGCAATATTACTATTTGCTGTAGGATGAATTTGATTTATTCAATTATGTTCTCTCGGTAATTTCAGTATGCTCTATTCGAATATCGTCCATTCTTCACGTAGCTGTTTACTGTTCAAAGGAATTGTCAAAACTGTGAACGTTTTTACAATACATTTCTTATAACACATAAACTCTCAGTATATATTGTCTACCCTGGACTCATTTAGTGTACTATACAAATATTCGTTGATTATCGAAATATTGCATCTTCAGGAATATTAGATTTTGTGTTATTGTTTTAACAAATTATGTGAAGGAATACACTTGATTGAACATGTCGGTCGAAATCGTTATTTAGCTACACCTATGAAATCAATGAATCCAATTTAATAAAATTTCTCTCGTGATACTTTGGATTCATTTATTTTCGTAAATATCAATTTTCGTGGATTGCTGAAAACTTTCATATTCGTGAATATTTGATTTCGTGGTTTTGCCAATCTCTGTACACAAAGCCTACATTAAAGATATGTTATTCATTAAATATTTGAATTCGCGGTTCACTTGTATCCACGAAACCCACGAAATTTGATATCCAACGATGAATAATTAATCCTGAGTATGCGTGTTAAAATGAATTTTTTACGTTGGTTATGAATAAATTGCATAAAGCAATCATAATGATGACATCGAATTTTCATACTGACGGTTATTCCAGGAAGAAACGTTGTGTACATTGGCATAATTAAAATCTAACTCATCATAGAAAAGAAGCTTTAAATGTGTACACCATAACGCTAATTTTTCTCAATAAAATAATTACATGTTGTCCCTTTTAGAAGGATTGAGTACATACAAAATTTGCAAACGTTTTGTTGAAATTTATAAGGCATTTTTGCTAAGGGTATATTCTTTTGTCGGGTTGTTGTCTCTCCCCATTTCCACTCTCAATTGTAAATGTGACAAATGTCAAGGTATCATGACGCCAACTTCTCAAGAGAAGTTAATTAACTTTTGATTTTGTTAAAAAAAAATGGAAATATGCTTTCTACTGATACAAATAGTATATAAGTATGTATAGTCAATATAAGTGTATTGATTTGACTTATCAACGATTTAAGGATGAGGCTGAGAAACGGGAAATTGCGAGCTCTGCCTAGCTTTTTCCTCGTTTCGGGTCGAATCCTTATATCTTTCATATGTCAAGTCAATACGATATCATTGTCTTTGTACAGTAATCTAGAAAAACACATTTTCAACTGTTGTTTGTTGTGTTATTGTTATTTTTTTTATTTAGATATTTGAAGAAAAAAAATCCCCTTTAAAACGGCCTCAAAACTGGTGGAGAAATATACAGCACAAGGAATTAATTCACCTGGGTAGTGTTGAAACCAATAGGTGGTGAACGAGTTCGTTGAGAATGGACCAAAATATAAACAATAAGCACAAAACATAATGATTTATAGGTTCTAAACAAAAAGCATTAACAAGTGAAAAATTACTTTCCAACATTAACAAAAAACAAATTATGCATGAGTCGTTCAATGCGTCAGTTTATACATTGGAAACACGAACAGGTTGAAGAGGTCGTAATGAATATTTAAATATAATAGTCCCGGCTCTACTTAATAAATATTCATGAGGAAAAGTGATATCGGGTCAGTGACTGTATATGACAAATAAATATACATTCAACGCATTTAGACTGCTCAAATATAAAGAGTGCAGTATAGATAAATATATATATATTTATGATATGTCATTGTTTGATATTAATGAAGGTGACTTCGTGCTGCAAATTGATAAACATGTCTATTATGGTTGGGTTGTTGTCTTTTTGACACATTTACCATTTCCATTCCCAATTCTTCTTATTTTACAAACACGTTCCAAGATTGCATACGTAATCTGTCATTGTGTTCTTTGTGTATGGAAGCAATTGTTCAATTTACATGTGCTTAACATCATATGCAGTCTTTAGATTAATTATTCCTACATCGTGAATCTGACAATTTGTATTTTTGACAACAGTAGGTAATTTAATTAATTGCTTAAATAAAAATCAGTTTCACTTTGAAATAAACGGTTCACCCTTATAAAATCTGCATGGTCAATCACATCACACATTAAAAGTTTTTTTTTCCTAATATGCGTTGTCTGTATTTGTTCCTGTGGATTTTCATTAGCCATGCTCTGAATATGGTGTCTGTGCTTTATCAAATTTATGTTCTTATACGACTTATTTGTTAGATAAAGGCAACAGTAGTATACCGCTGTTCAAAATTCATAAATCGATAGAGAAAAAACAAATCCGGGTTACAAACTAAACTTGAGGGAAACGTATCAAATATAAGAATTATGTAAATTAAGATAGTGGAACACACATTACAAAGAAAAATACATATCAATGCATGGAAGTTTGTGTCGATGATTTTTATAAATTTCAGAGAAGATTATGATGGATTGGCTTCAAATGGCCAGGAGGTTCATGCTTATAACCCGCAACAAGACACCGATGACAATCATTATATGACGATAAATACAGACAATGATTACTTAGAACCAGTTCATGGAAACTCCTTCAATGCAACAATGTAAGTGCCCTTATGTACTAAATGTAAAATTATCAGATTTTAAAACGTTTGCTAGATGTATTATACTTTATTGCATATACGATGAATAGTGTCATTTTAGCCATCTTTTTTACTAATACTTTATAAAAGTTGAATTTTTCCATGAGCTCATTCACAGTTCAGAGCCGTTTATCGATGTACATGTATATCTTGTTTTCATTGGCTTCTCAAGAAACAGTGTAGTTATCAGCAATGGTTCTTTAATTGGTACTTATTGAGAATAACATATGCTACAGCTGCAACTTATGTTTTAAATCTGTCTATCTGTACATATTCACTTTGTTTTTCAAATACATTTTTGTCCCATTGACATATGCAAAACTCTGAGAGAAAAGAATGAGAAAATGGTTATCATTTACTCATTTCCGTTATGACTTTTTAAATTGTTCTATATAATGCGTGATTTTTTTTTTTTGTCAATAATGATAAATGTTGCATTTGTATCAGCTTCATTTGGTTTAATAGCCGTTAGGAAGTTACCATTAAGGTCACCATTTAGATATTACTAACGTGTTATTTAAGTTGAGACTACATGTGCTTGAACATGGAAATTGGAATATTTAAGTTATGATGTGAAATAATATTTATTTTTGTTTTAATAGTGATGTTGAAATATCAAATAGTGACCTTTCAAATGAAGATAGTTTATGCATAGCACATGCATCTTATCAAAAACATATGACAAAAAAACAATACATCATGAATCTATATCAATTAATAAGTGTTTATGATTTTGTTAAGTTTCAGAAATACTGATGGATTGGTTTCACGTGGACGGCAGATGCATGCTCATGACGCGCAACAAGTCTATGATAATAATCCGTCAATGGCAACTGCAGTTCATGTCTACTTTGAACCATTAAGTGAAACAACTTTCAATGCAACAGTGTAGGTGACCTAATGTATCAATTGAAAAGTTATGAGATTTTAGAACCTTTGTTAGATGTATACCAATTCATTGCATTATTCAAGAAATAGTATCATTACCACCCGTGGTTTCATAATTTCTACATTAAAAAAAGTTGAATCGTTGATAGATGTCGATGAAAATGCTGTAATTTTGTAAATGTGTATTATTATTTTTTTTGCGTTATAACAGTTTTGTTATCAGTGGTGGTATTGATGTTTAAGGATGTACTTAGGTGAGGTTAGGTAAAAATTAATAAATTAAGAAGTTAAAATTGATACCATTATCTAGTAGAGCATCAATTAAGGATAGAAATAAGCAAAAAATATTGATAGGTCATGGACCTCCTTTTTGATATATTTGAGATTTAAAATATGGCGGGAAAAGGCTGACTCGGACTTTTACCTTATATTTGCATTGGTATTATAAGGTCTCAAAACAAAAGAACGAAAATTAAGAATCTTCTAAAATTTTGGTAATTGACCTTTCATGAGCTATTAAGTCTTATATGAAAAAATAAATGGGTGTTATGGGGCAAAATATTTTACATTGTATTGTATGGTAAAACACCAAGGAGTCCGAACATTTGACACAAATTCCAAAACCTCACCTAAGTACATCCTTAAAAGCAATAAACGCGACATATGAAATGAATCTATTTCCCATGAGTTTTTGTTGTTCACACTGTTTATGCGTAGCACAAACAACGAATCAAAAGCATATGCCAGATGAAAATATGTATCAATTAGTTTGTGTTTATATCGTATTTTTTAGAGATAATGACGGATTGGCTTCAAATGAACAGGAGATGCATACTTATAACACAAAACAAGATCATGATGACACTAATGATAGAGCGATAATGGCAGACGATGAGTACTTAATACCAGTTTCTGGAAACTCTTGTAATGCAACAGTGTAGGTACCTTAATTATGCAATTTAAAAACCTTTGTGAGATGTTTATTATTTCATTGAGTAATACGATGAAAAGTGTCATTATCAGCTATGATTTTAAAAAGTAAAGTCATAAAAATATTGAACTCCGAGGAAAATTCAAAACGGAAAGTTAAATTATTCCTTTTAAAAAAAGTTGACTCGTTTCAAGAGCTCGATAACAGTTTGTAATCCTTGTCAGAAGTGTATTTTTTTTTTATTGCGTTATAAAAGGAACAGTTTACTTATCAGCGATGGTTATCACTGAACTAGTCTACATGTTTGTTTAGGGGCCAGCTTAAGCACGCCTCCGGGTGTGGGATTTTTATCGCTGCATTGTAGACCCATGGGTGACTGTCGACTGTTATCTGCTCTTTGGTCGGGTTGTTGTCTCTTTGACACATTCTCAATTTTACTTATTTTATAAAAATGACCATATAACTCATATTCATGCCAACAACGAAATGTTGACTACTAGTCTAGTTATACCATCAGAGATGATACTTTCACCAGCAGTAGCATCGACCCAGTGGTGTTATTAGGCTTTTGCATGAGCTCATTGACAGTTCAGAGCCGTTTATCGATGTTCATGTATATCTTTTGTTCTTTGGCTTCTAAAAGAAACAGTGTAGATATCAGCAATGGTTCTTTAATTGGTACTTTTTGAGAATAACCTATGCTACAGCTACAACTTATGTTTTAAATCTGTCTATCTGTATATATTCACTTTGTTCTTCAAATATATATTTGTCCCATAGACATAAGCAAAGCTCTGGAATAAAATGAGAAAATGTTATCATTTACTCATTTCCTGTTATGGCTTTTAAAATTGTTCTATTTAATGCGGGATTTGTTTATTAAGTTTGTCAATAATAATAAATGTTGCATTTGTATCAGCTTCATATTGTTTAATGGCCGACAGGAAGTTATCATTTATGTCCCCATTAAGATATTACTAATATGTTATTAAACTCGAGAGTACATGAGTTTAAACATTGAAATGGGAATATTTACGTAATGATGTGTGAATAATATTTATTTTTGTTTGAATAGTGATGTTAAAATAAAAATAGCGACCTTTCAAATGCAGATATTTTACGATGTTTTTCATTCACTCTGTTTATGCAGAGCACATACATCTTATCCATTTATCGAAAACATATGACATAAAAGAAAACACATATTAAATAGTAAGTGTTTATAATTTTGTACATTTTAAAAAATAATGATGGATTGGTTTCATGTGGACGGCAGATGCATGCTCATACCGCGCAACAAGTCTATGATAATAATCCGTCAATGGCAACTGTATTTCCTATTTACTTTGAACCAATTAGTGACACAAATTCCATTGCAACAGTGTAGGTGACCTAATGTATCAATTGAAAAGTTATGAGATTTTAGAATCTTTGTTAGATGTATACCAATGCATTGCATAATTCAAGAAACAGTATCATTACCACCCGTGGTTTCATAATTTCTACTTTAAAAATATTTGAATCGTTGAAAGATCTCGATGACAATGCTGAATCCTTTGTAAATGTGTATTATTTTTTTTATTGCGTTATAACAGTTTTGTTATCAGTGGTGGTATTGATGTTTAAAAGCAATAAACGCGACATATGAAATGAATCTATTTCCCATGAGTTTTTGTTGTTCACACTGTTTATGCGTAGCACAAACAACGCATCAAAAGCATATGACAGATGAAAATATGTATCAATTAGTTTGTGTTCATATCTTATCTTTTCAGAGATAATGAGAAATTGGCTTCAAATGAACAGGAGATGCATACTTATAACACAAAACAAGACCATGATGACACTAATGATAGAGCGATAATGGCAGACGATGAGTACTTAATACCAGTTTCTGGAAACTCTTTCAATGCAGCAGTGTAGGCACCTTAATTATGCAATTTAAAAACCTTTGTGAGATGTTTATTATTTCATTGAGTAATACGATGAAAAGTTTCATTATCAGCTATGGTTTTAAAAAGTAAAGTCACAAAAATATTGAACTCCGAGGAAAATTCAAAACGGAAAGTTAAATTATTCCTTTTAAAAAAGTTGACTCTTTTCAAGAGCTCGATAACAGTTCGTAATCTTTGTCAGAAGTGTATCTATTTTATTGCGTTATAAAAGGGACAGTTTAGATATCAACGATGGTTATCACTGAACTAGTCTACATTTTTGTTTAACGGCCAGCTGAAGCACGCCTCCGGATGCGGGATTTTCTCGCTGAATTGTATCTCTCAGTCTGTAACTAAGGAAGCCGTCATCTAGTCATTTAGTGCAAAAGAAGATGGCATCATACTGTGGAATTTTCGTTTGATGAAAATATTACACTTAAATAATGACTAAATTGAATGATTAATTTTTTTCTGTCATACATACTCGTTTAGCAATCTACGCTATGCATCCACAGGTAAACTAAATTGGCCACATTAAAACTACAGTTGGACGTCCGAAAATACTCAATTACAATAAATCTATCTCTTGAATAATATATTGATTTCCACAAACACGATTGTTAAAATCGTGATGTTAAAATAAACAATACAAAATTATACTAACATCTTCATTTAAAATGTCGCTTATGGGGCATTTGAAATGAAGATACTACATTTGTATCTCACACTGTTTATGCATAGCACACACATCTTTCTTACAAAACTATACCACAAAGGATCATACACATCAATGAGTAAGTGTTTATATTTTCTCGTTTTAGCGAAAATAACGGATTGCCTTCAAGTGAACAGGACAAACATACTTTTAACACGCAACAAGAGAATGACGTCACTGATGATATGACGATTACCAAACACGATGACAACTTACAACCAAATAGAGAAACCTCCCTCAATGCAATAGTGTAGGTGTTCTTATGTACTAAATGAAAAGTTATGAGATTAAAAACCCTTTTTTAGGTGTATACTATTTCATTGCCATTGCGTTATACTAGGTACAATTTGCTTATCAGTCATAATTGTTCTTAGTTAGTACTCAGCGATGGTTCTTTTATTCATACTTAAAGATGATAATATTCGCAAAAACTGTGATTTCACATTTTTTAAGACTCGTCTATTTGTACACATAATATATTATGTCCATCAATGATCCATTGTCTCTTTTCCATAGACAGAAGCAATGCTCTTGAAAACACGAACAAATTGAAATGATATACTTATCTTCTTTTCTGATTTTATGTAAAGGTCGATATGAAATGATCCTTTTTGTTACAATCTTTATAGTCATAAAAGTAATCTTTGTATTTGTATCAACTTGATATGGTAGCAAGTTGTCACTAAGGACCACACTCAGATGTATCAACATTTTATTAAACTCGAGTCAAAATGTGTTTGTCTTTGAGCATTGTAATTTGAATAAAATTATTATGTTATGATGGGTTAAAAATACATTTATTTCTTCGTGCAAGTTATTATGCCTTTCTACTTTTCTGTTGAAAGACCTATTGTATGTATTCTAATTATTAAATGTTTTCACTTTTCTTTTGAAAGACCTATTGTTTTTGTTCTGATTATTAGGTCTTTCTTCTTTTCTGTCTAGGTCTTTCCATTTTTCTGTATTGTTTTATTTTTCTTCCGCCAAATTTTGTCCTCGCGTAAAATTTTTGTTTCTCAATATGTCCCTAAGTTATTTCTTATACAGTATCATACAGTTTATGCGGTTTTTATTCTCACTCAATCTAAGCCGAACAATTTGTTTGCAAAAGTTATCTCCCTTACTGTTTATCAATTGGGTGCATCTCCTTTGTAACAAAAAAAAAGATAGCGACGAAATTCTTTTTTCTATAATGTTGTTACATCTTTAGGAAGTTTTGGCTTATTTTGTTTCTAAGCGATTCGATTAAATGTTATAGGAGTAATCTGCCTTTACCAAATGCATTTGTTGGACTGTTTTTTTAACTCATAAACATTAAACCGTATAACACTAGTATGCTTTTATTTAAGTCCCCTCTGTCTTAACTTAGAAAATGATGTCAAGGTCAAATGTGAAGGTCAAGATCTCAATTTTGACTTTTACTTGTTTTTGTATTTTCTCCATCTCTTTTAAAGATATATATATAAGATCAAGTGCAAAATGTTTGCTTTATTGTAAAGAAGATACGTTACATTTGGTCTGAAACTATCAGATGGCATCTTATAGGAGTAAGTAACCCTGAATTGTCTAATTATAGATAAATTGATTATTTTCTCAACATGGTTCATTATAAAGCCATATGATCTTGAGATATGACAACCGGAAGTGACCTTGAGAAACCGAAAGTGGCCTTTTTTTGCACTTCTTCATGGAAAAGAATTTAAAATCCATGTTTTTATAATTTTAACACATTTACTTATCACTGAAGACTATAAGTGACTTTTGATAAAACGGAAGTGGCCAACTTTTCTCCTGGATTAAAGAACAAATTGAAATGATATAATTATTTTTTTTTTCTGATTTTATGTAAAGGTCGATATGAAATGATCCTTTTTGTTACAATCTTAATAGTCATATAAGTAATGTTGGTATTTGTTTCAACTTGATATGATTTATTTGTCTGCAGCAAGTTGTCACTAAGGACAAAACTCAGTTTTATCAACATTATATTTAACTCGAGTCAAAATGTGACTTTGAGCATTGAAATTTGAGTAATTATGTTATGATGGGTTACAAATATATTTATTTCGTCGTGCAAGACTATCAGGTCGTTCCACTTTTCTGTTGAAAGACCTATTTTTTTTGTTTTGATTATTAGATCTTTCCACTTTTCTGTGGGAAGACCTATTAATTTTGTTTTGATTTTTTTCCGCCTTTTTTTTTTCTTTCGCTGTTTAGTTGTTTCGCAAGATGTCGATTTGATGTTTGGTATATGATATCGAAAAGTTTATGAGCTTTCAAAACTGACCCTGCTCAACTGTATACTTTTATTTGTAAGAGTTATTTCCCCAAACAATGCTTTTCTTGTGCTTGTTACTTCTTTGCAACCGTAAAAGATTTCCCAAAATTTATTTTACCAAATTGCTTGCTACATCTTCAGGATGTTGAGTTTGGTTTTCATCGAAGCGGTCTGGAACCTCCATTAAGAATTATCCCTCTTTTGCATTTGATATGGTTGATATGCATTTCTAACTGGTAAACCATAAGTAAACGAGACCTAGGGTCTTTTTATTTGGAATCCTTGGTCATAAAAAAAAATTAGGTCATGGTCAAAGGTCAAGGTCATATACTAAAATTTGATTTAGGCCTATTTTCACTTTTTTCAAAAATTATATTAGAAATCGACAAATTATTTTTTCTCAATTGATAGTTGCGACATGTCATAAATAAAATCATCATATATACCAGGACTAAATTTAGTATATACGCCAGACGTGCGTTTCGTCTACAAAAGACTCATCAGTGACGCTCGAATCCAAAAAAGTTTAAAAGGCCAAATAAAGTACGAAATTGTAGAGCATTGAGGACCAAAATTCCTAAAAGTTTTTCCAAATACAGCTACGGTAATATATGCCTGAGGTAGAAAAGCCTTAGTATTTCAAATAATTCAAAAAAATTAGTAGACAGTAAATATACATACATTTTGGTTGAGAGGGTACGCTTACATAGGAGTTTTCTCTCACCTTATATTTAAAATAGAGTGTATGGTGATATAACTCATTAACCATATATAATTAAGATTTCAGGTCCTTGGTTTATGACTTTGAAATCGAGCTCAAGGTCATTGGTAATTTGATGTTTTAGATTTTGACCTTTCCATTTACCTTAAAAGTATACATGATAAAGTCATGGGACTTTTTGCAATATCATATGACGTTGGAAGGCCAACCGAAAGTGATCTTGTGTAAACCGGAAGTAGCTATTTTTTGTACATTTTAATGTTAAAGTAAAGGAAACCATATTTTTTTAGAATCAGTGTCAAGTGAACTCTCAAATAATACCGGAAGTATCCTTTTTCAAACCAGAAGTCTCAAATTATCTTCCTTATTTATTTTCTTTTGTATAGAAACAATATATTTTAGGAATCAGCGTACAATAAGCCATCATTTGACGTTTGAAATGGTATATATACTGGTGGAAAGACCTTCAACTGTTCTCTGATCAATTGTTTTTTTATTATTATTATTTTTTTCTTCTGCTGCCAAATTTTGTTCTCGCGTAACATTTTTGTTTCGCAATACGTTGCTAAGATATTTCTTATATAGTATCAAATAGCTTATACGCTTTTAAATGTTAACCCTCCTGAACCAAACAGGTTTCTTTGTAAGAACTATTTCCCTATTCACTGTTTATCATATGAGTGTATCTTCTTCCTAACAAAAAACATATCGACAAAATTCTTTTTCTTAATTGTTCGTTACATCCTCAGGAATTTTTGTCTTATTTGGATCGAAGCGATTCGATGAAATGATATAGGGGTTATCTACCTTTACCAAATAAATGTGTCGGTATGCTTTTTAACTCATAAACTTTTAAACGTATAACCCTAGAATGCTTTTATTTGAGCCCCCTAGATTAGTAAATAAGGTTAATGTCAAAGGTCAAGGTCAAGTTTTTCCTTTTTCTCTATCATTTTTAAAGATACATATAAAAGAACAGGTGAATTTTTTTTGCTTTATTGTAATGAAGAAACGTTAAATTTGGTCTGAAACAATCAAATGGCATCTTTTAGGCATAAGTGACCCTGAAATGTCTAATTATAAGGTAAATTGATTATTTCTTCAGAATGGTTCATTATAAAGCCTTATGACCTTTTACAAAAGGTAAGGTGACATATGACCTTGAAAAATGACAACCGGACGAAACCTTGGGTAAACCGGAGGTAACACTTTTATTGAAAAGAACTCAGAATCCATATATTTTGTAATTTCAATACATTTACTTATCACTGAAGCCTAAAAATGACTTTTGATAAAACCGGAAGTGGCCAACTATTCTCCTGGTTTACCGGCAAAAGTATTGAGAAACTATATATTTTCTGAATCGGTGTGAAAGCAGTTATCATATGAAACCGGAAGTTATATTGACCTCACCGGAAGTAACTCTTTATAACCCTTATTTCACTCAAAAGTATATACAAACCACTTATTCATAAGTTCGCCAGAGGTTCACCACAATCTATATAAGGCTATAAACTTTGGGGCAGACTTGCAACAACCTTCATTTTCCTGATAAAAAGTCATGATGAAGTTGCCGCAAACTATTTGCAGCAACCTTACCACAGTGTTTGCGGCACATCTTGCACAACAGTTCGCCAAAAGGCTGGTTTTTCAGTAAGGGCAATTGCACGCATATATTTTAGCCTCATAAAGAGAATATACTCAGAGACATAGTACTTAATGAAAGTTTAAAAGGGATGGAAGGTATCTTCTGACAGGTTGAAGTATCAGAAAAATTCTGATGGGTATGTCAGTAGCATTAAAAATATTTGATAGGTTAGTTTTTCCTATACTAGCCCATCCACCCATTATGAACTGAAACTCTTCATCTGACAGGTCTTAGTTTTTTAATTCAGATAGGTCAGTTTCTCAACATGTATTTTCTGATACCTAGGAAATAAATCTCCTCATCCACCCCCAATGGAATGGCCCATTGCATCAGTTTGAAGAAACTTATGATTAGATTCAAATATTAAATTTCAGTAAACAAGAACTACCTTCTTTTTAATAAGTTTTAAAATTGATGTGAAAGAATTTTAATAGTATTGTTTAAAAAGTAAAGAAAAAAACATTTGAAATAAAGATACTCCTACGATTTGTATTTATTTTCCTTGTGTGTGCATAGCAGATACATCCTATTGAAAATATACCACAAAGGATCATACACATCAATGAGTAAGTGTTTATATTTTATCTTTATAGTGATCATAACGGATTGCCTTCACCTGAACAGGACAAACATACTTTTAACACGCAACAAGACAATGGCGAAACTGATGAGATGAAGATTACAAAAGACGACTTTAATTTAGAACCAAATAGAGAAACCTTTTTCAATGCAATAGTGTAGGTGTTCTAATGTACTAAATGAAAAGTTATGCGATTTAAAAACCTTTTTTATGTGTATGCTATTTCATTCCATTGTTCCTGATAAATACTTTTTTGAAAATATGAATTTTTGGAAGAGATCGATGACAATTCAGAACCCTTTTGTAGATGTGTATCGTTTTGTTTTTTGTTTCGTTATAACAGGTTGAATATCAGCGATGGTTCTTTAATTCATAGGTTAAGACAATTATCTTTGCTTTAGCTGTAATCTTAAATTTTTAATATTTCTATATGTATATCATGTATATGTCGTGTACAAGTTGAAATTTGGACAGGTTATAAGATGTACACAACTATTGTACATGTTATAAATTTGTACAATGTAAAAATACAAGTTATAACATGTACAAAAGTACCTCGTACATGTTTATTACATGTGCAAAAGTACCTCGTACATGTTTATAACATGTACAAAATATTGCTTAAAATTGTTTCAACCAATTCACAAAATTTAAAAATAATAATAAAGCAGAATATACATTCACGATTGAAATTAATCAAATAATTAAGAACAATAATCAAATGCAAAATAAGGTGCACTATTTACAGCATGCATAAAATACCTCATTTTCATACATTTTTTAAACAAGTATTTTTTATTTGTTGCTACAAGACAGAGACATGTAATACCTTTGAGTAGCATATGTCAAACTAAGTCTTTAGTTACAATTTTTAGCCGCCATTTTTATTCACATTCATCAACACGCCCGTTATGTTTTTCTCATCGGCAGGGCACTTATCAAAGAACGGAATAGAAATGATAGTTCGTTATTACCTTGGGAGAGAACAGTTAATCTAGTTTTTGACTTGTTTGCCAAGCATCAGCTTGTAAAGGGCCCTCTTACGTGCACGCTTGATGTCAATATTTGAAATTTCAGACAAACCCTATTGTTATTTGTTGAATCATGACCATTCAATTTACACCAACAGTTTCAGTGTTTATGTCAGTAATAATGTCCAGCTCTGACATTGTTTTATCAGTTTCAATTTCTGTGTCGGTATTATGTTCTGTTTCGGTAAAAGGGTCTCCCCTGTTAGTATTATTGGATACAGAACTTGCTTCAAAGATTTCTTCTGAGCCTTCTTCTGTTTGAATATCAGGTAATAATTTAATTTTGGATGTAACGCGTCTTCTGATTGGCTGACGTTATTTTTTATTAGCCCATAGACATAATTTAGTCATGTAACCGTGACGTCATCAACGTTTTTTCATGGTTTTCTACGGTTTAAAATGGAATTTAGAATTAAATTATAAGAAATGACTGTAATATTTTTTTCTGTCTATTCGAAATAACATAAAAAATGTGGTGCACACTGTTAAATGACCCGCTACGCGCGTTATTCAGTGAGCACCAAATTTTGTATGTTATTTCTGCATAGACAGAAAAAAATATTACAGTCATTCCTTAAATGTATAATGTTATTGACTGCATGTGTATTTTAAAAGTTTTAAGATATTGAGTAATTATAAAAACTATTTTTCTGGTCATTACCTGTATCAAAAAGGTTTCACACTAACATGAATGGGCAATAACAAAAACATGATGAAAATATTATTGAGGTTAATGGCATGTGTTGTAAAAATAGAAATGTATTTTTATTTTCAAATTTTGTACAAGTTAAACATTTTTGAACAATAGTTTGTACATGTTATAACATGTATGAAGTACTTTTGTACATGTCTTAACTTGTATTTTTGCATTGTACAAATTATAACATGTACAAAATTTTTGTACATGTTATAACCTGTACAAAATCGCAACTGGTACACGACAAATATATGTATATATACATTATGCCCATAAATGCAATGGTCTTAAATTAAATTCAGAAATTTTAAAAGATTTACTGATCTCATGTTGTGACTTACTGTATTGCTTTATATAGTTATGTTTGTTACGAAATTATTAATTATGAAAGTTATAATTTATCATATAACCAAAAAATTGGAGTAATATTGTAATGATGTGTAAATAATAGACTTTTTTGGCAATGTAATTATAAGGTGATTAAGGACAGGTAAAATCAGAGTTTTCACAACTGCAATTTTACCAATTACTGTAAGATTTCTTTTTGACCATATTTTGATTAGATTTTTTATCTGCAAAACTCTCTCACTATAATTGATGTTAATAATTTTATCAAGATCTTCGTCAAAATTAATACCCAATAACTTAAAAGATGTTGCACCCCAGGATAAATTTCTGTTTGGACAAAGTTTGTCACTACAGTATATTTTACTCCCAATCCAAACTACCTGTGTTTTGAAAAAAGTTTATATTTAGCCCTGAGAGGTTTGCATACCAATCTAATTCATTTAAAGTTTGATTTAGGGAGTGTTCACTTCCATCTTAAATAAGTGAAGTATCATCTGCAAACTGTGATAACTTATGTTCTATCCTATGCACAGTTATGCAAGTAATATTTTTATTCCCTCGTATTATAATTGCCAAAATTTCTGCACAAAGTATAAAAAGGTAGGGTGATAAGGGATCCCCTTGTCTACAGCCACGTCCTATTTGAAAAAAGTCTGAAAGATTTCCTATCTGAATGACTGCAGATGAGATATTATTATAAAATACTTTTACCCAGTTGATAATAGATTCACCAAAATTACAAAATTGCAACACTGACAACAAAAAGTCCCAAGATAGAGAATCAAATGCTTTTTTCAAAATCAATTAAAAGCAATAGACCTGGAATATTATGTTCTTCTGTATATTGTAAAAGATCATAAATCTATCTGATGTTATCCCAATAAAACGCCCACTAATAAAGCCAGTTTGATCTAAATCAATCAGTTTGTCTAAAACTTTTTTAAATCTACTAGCAATAACCCCTGAACCAATTTTGTATACAGTATTAAGTAAGGAGATCGGTCTCCAATTTTTTAGTAAATGCCTTGGTTTATTGTCTTTTGGTAAGCATGTAATGATTCCCTGCCTTTTAGTCACTGATAAATGTCCCAAATTTGACCCATAATTTAAAGATTTAACAACAAAAGCTTTCAAATCCTTCCAGAAAAACTTTAAAAAATCTGTTGAAAAACCATCTGACCCTGGTGATTTATTATTATTCATTTTCTGTAAAGTAATGCTAGCTTCATTAATAGTTATGTCCCCTTCTAAATCCAACTGTTCATCCACAGATAATTTATTAAAATTTAAATCTTTCAAATCTCTTTCTAAATCACTCAGTTTACACCCATTGTCAATAGTATCCTTATTTTTGTATAAATTTTCATAAAAGTATTTTGTCTCTTTTAAAATATAAAATTGGTTTGTAATAATTTTCCCATCATCCTTTTCGACTTTGGGAATTATTTTGATCGTAAAATTTTTCAATTCAAGACCACAAAAACACTTTGTAGGGTTTTCACCTTCTTCAATCCACTGCACTCTAGAGTGTATAAATGTACCCATAATCTTTTCTTTTCTTATACTTTCTACTTCTTGTTTTTTAATTTCTAAGCTATGTAATAAATTTTCTTCCAGTTTAGCTTCTAATATTTCAATATCTCATAATATTTTTTTTTCCCTTTTTATCCCTTTGTTTTTTCTTATAGCTTGAATAAGATATGGTTTTACCTCTAATTTATAACAACAAAGTTTCAAGAAACAACTGACTATGTACTGTAAAATGGAGATCATCGTTACTAATCTTAGTTATATTATAAAAATTATAAACCATTGCACCATACTGCTTTTAAACATCTAAAATCTTATCTTTAACAATATTTATGTATTCTATATCATAAAGTAATTTATTATTTCCATATACCTTTACCTCGAACAAAAGGATTAAATTCAAATTCCAAAACTACCATGGAATGATCGGAACGATAACTAAGTTCAATTTTACAGTTTCTTAAATTGATAAACATACAGTCTGGAGTAAGAAAAAAATCAAGACGTGCTTGTTTGAATGGTGATTTTTTTCTCCAAGTGTATCTGTGTAGATCAGGAAACAGTTCTCTGAATGGGTCCACAAGGGACCAGTGATCGATAATTTCTAAAACTTTATCTCTGGCATTGGAATTATTAACATGTAAATGATTACAGTAATCAATACATGGATCTTATACTTAATTAAAGTCACCACAAAGTATGTAACTTTCATTTCCAAAATCTTCAATAACATTCATAATCTGATCATAAAAACCAGGACTGTCTACATTAGGTCCATATAATGACACATGTGTAAGTTTCTGTTTATCTATTATAACATCTAATGCTAAGTAATTGCCATTCAAGTCTTTTTTTCTTTAAGCACTTTAAATTCAAAATTATTATTAAACATGATTGATACTCCTCGTGAATTCGAGGAAAAAGAAGAGAAAAAACAGTCAAAACCCCACATGGATCTGACAGCATTCTCAATTTCAGTAGTAAAATGGGTCTCTTGTAAGCAGTAAATATTATAATTTTTTTGTTTTCAATAAATTAAACACATCTTTTCTTTTTGCACTATCTCGCAAACCCTGGCAATTTACTGTTAAAAGTTTCAGAGATCCCATGATGAGGTAAATACATTTACACTATACATGTACATACATGTATCGATATTCACATAATATTGAGAACACATATTCATCAGGCAAACAAACAAATGTTTTTGAAAATTATTATGTTTAAGTAATTGTTGAAATACTGAATACAAACATAAATATAAAACTAAGATAACTCGCATCGTTTTATACTTGAAGTATAGTACAATTTTTGCAAATTCTAGAGTTCTTATTTCCTTTTTTTTTGTTAAATTTATACATGTATAAAAAGCATTCCAAAAAATGAAACTTTTTTTCAAATTTTTCTCAAATTTACAACTTTAGAAATATTTTGTCCACAAATGTTAAGGCCCAGACCTAAATTGTCTGAGTCTAAAGTTGATGTCGTCATACATACCAAACTTTATCTGTTCACCACATTCTGGTCTACCATACACACCACAATTAAAGTACCAAACCTGTTCAAAATGATTGCTCTAGCCTATGAATTAGCTCCATATTTCTTTGTGTGACATCATCAACAAATTTCACTTTCCCATTCAATTGCTTCCTATATAACACGCATGACACTTCTCTTCACATCACTATAATAGACTTTTTTCGTCCAGCACGATTGTTTAAGTAGTGAGGTTAAACTGAAATAAAAGCGACTTTTGGAATGAAGATATCCCTACGAAATTTGTTTCACACTGTTTGTGCATAGCACAGACATCCTATCAAAACAATTCATGGCACCTTCTTCAATACAACAGTGTCATGATGTGTTAAATGAACAGATTTAAAATCTGTCTATCATTATATTCATAAACACCAACTACGAGTGGCAGCGATATAAAACAAATATATAAATAAAAGCATTGAGGATTTATAATTTTTGTTCATATAACGATATAGAAGAAGAGGTTAATTTATTAATAAACTGTCCTTTATATGAGAACTTTCGGGGGGAATTGTATAAGCACTTTCTACATATATATAACTACATGTAAGACATTTAGACTGCAAATCAAAAATCTTTATGGCTAATTACCACTGAAGATCAATGCATCACGAATTTTGAATTGAGATAAAGATCTGTAAATGACTATGTCTCTTTTAATTTATATGTGCATGTATATACTATAATGAATGTGTTTGTAGATGGATGTTTTTATGTTCTGTTAACTTATTCCTTTTAATTAGTTACCAAAGTTACCAGGATTATAATTTAGTACGCCAGACGCGCGTTTCGTCTACATAAAGACTCATCAGTGACGCTCATATCGAAATATTTATAAAGCCAAACAAGAACAAAGTTGAAGAGCATTTAAAATCCAAAATTCCAAAAAGTTGTGCCAAATACGTCTAAGGTAATCTATGCCTGGGATAAGAAAATTCTTAGTTTTTCGAAAATTTCAAAGTTTTATAAACAGGAAATTTATAAAAATGACCACATTATTGATATTCATGTCAACACCGAAGTGTTGACTACTAATTGTTACACGATGATGACTGCTGTACCCATATTTTGACTATTTTATTTATCATGTCTGTTTAGTTTACGCATCATTTTAAATATAACGGAATTTGATGAGACTGTCAACAAAGTGAGAGGTTTAGCGCTATAAAACCAGATTTAATCCACCATTTCTACATTTGAACATGCCTGTACCAAATTAGGAATATAACAGTTCTTGTCCATTCGTTTGTGGTGTGTTTTTCATTTGATTTTGCCATGTGATTATGGACTTTCCGATTTGTTTTTCCTCTGAGTTCAGTATTTTTGTGATTTTAAATTTTATACATATATAGATTGTACATTAAAAAAAAATAATAACTTAATCTATTTGTTTGCATTATTCATGAATATTCTTATGTAAAATGTATGTTTGCAGTAGTCCATTTCAAGCAGTTTGAATGTTATAAACATAAATATAATGTAATTGGTTGCTGCATGCACATGGGAGAAAACTATCCTTTATAGTCAATCAGTGTTGGTCTTCTTTCTAGAACATTAGACACTGTTCCAAGGAGAACAATGCTTACATGTCTTTTTTGTCTACCTTATTAACTTTCCTCTACCATATGCATGCACTAACTATTCGGATTCTATTATGTAAAATTTATTATTTCATTGTCAGAAACAAAAACATTGCAATCATTGTATGAAATTTAAAACACGCAAGTGTCCATAATTGATTTAATATATATACTAAAACAGTCATATATATACTACAACATTCATATATATACTAAAACATTCATATATATACTAAAACAATCACAACGGAAATGGGGAAATAGACAACAGCCCGACAAAAGAGCAGAAAACAAAAAACAGCCCAAAACCAACCATAGGTTTTCAACACAGTGAGAAAATTCAATACCTTGAGGTAGGCTGAAGCTTACCCCTAAACAAAAAAATGTGTACTCGTTCAGTTTAAATAGACGTCATACTAAACACCAAACCTATATATAAATTAGAAAAATTACTTTTTGCCATATATAGACGCAAAGCACATGAAAAAAGCGAATGAGTTGAAATCATTTACTTATCTCCTGTTATTAATTTATTGTTCTTAAAAGTGATATTTTTTTGTTACAAAGTATATAGTTTATCATGGTCATTATGTTATAAAGGACACCACTCAGAATTTACCAACATTTTATGTAACTAAAGTCACAATGATAACAATAATGTGTGAATAATGTATTTTTAAAATTGTTTCTGCATGATTGTTGTAATAGTGATATTAAAACAGAAATAAAAGCTTTATTTTTTCTTCATCACACTGTTCATTCGAGGAGCAGACATCTTTACGAAATAAAAGAAAAGGTTGTTACGTTCTTTTTATGACCCATTTATGGGCATTATGTTTTCTGGTTTGTGTCTTCGTCCGTCCGTCTGTTCGTTCGTCTGTTCGTCTGTCCGTTCGTCCATCTGTCCCGTTTCAGGTTAAATTTTTGGTTAAAGTTTTTGTTCGAGGTAGTTTTTGATGAAGTTGAAGTCCGATTAATTGAAACTTAGTAAACATGTTCTTTATGATATGGTCTTTCTAATTTTAATGCAAAATTAGAGAATTTATCTAATTTTCACGGGCCACTGAACATAGAAAATGATAGTGTGGATGGGGCGTACTTCGGACACATTCTTGTTCCAATTACTTCACCATGTCCTATATCAAGTTTTGGTAAGTATTAGAGATATGGTTTTTTTTCTAACACAAAATATACAAGAAATGTTTCTACTGTTACTGTAGTTTATTTTCCATCGTAAGGTGAATAAAAAGCGATTACATTTCGTAATATGGTTGATAATCGTTTAGAACTTGACTTGTATAATTTTTTTAAATGCTTAAATTTTTAATTAACAAATTTTAAATTGGGGTTAAGAGTAAGTGATCTACAACTATATTAACATGTGATAAAGTTTTTAAACATCATTAAATCTGCAGTTAATTTAAATCAAAACCATGGGAGATGTTTTCAACTTACAGCATAGTTCGGAGGTTCGTCTTTACTTTTGGGCCCCCAAATTCATATATTCATCTGTGCGATAAAATCCCTACCCATTAAAATATTTAATGAAAAAAATCACTTATTATTTATATAAATATGTCAGCAATCATGACATCTTATGTCAATGAGATAATTTCAACATGCAATCCATGATTCATGGTATTAGATAAAAAGATGTCAACATAGTTTTTACAGAAATATTCACAGTAATACAAAAAGAAGATTTATGCCCAATGACATATAAATTTCTTCCCATACTAGTATATATATTACCTCTGTAAAATTTCGCCCATTGATATATTCGACTTTCCAAAAGGTGACCCATACAAGCTGCACGTCTGCTATCTTTGTATAGGAAACCAGCCCTCGTGTATCAAAGAAACCCAAATTTAAAGGTTGGCGTATGATCTTAAACAATGCCCTGCATTGCAGAATAACAGACACCGTCAGAGATTTGACTGAAATGCCTACTTTATAATAAGATCACTCACAATTCCTCTCAAATTTCGGGTGAGAAATTTACAGGAAAAAAACACCATTTCTCTTATTACATCTTTCTTTTACTCATTTATAAAATATATGTGATATCTATCACGACTGCTATTTTTAAAGTATAAATTAACTGGAACGTATCCCGACTATTTATCAAGAAATATTAATGAAGCGGCCTTTTTATAATAATAAGTTCTTGTCAAAGTTTTGTTGGTTGTTTGTCACAGGCTTTATTTTAATATGCTTTAAAACAATAAAGATTATTATTAATATTAATATTTGTTCTAACATAGCATCTATCAAACAAGAACCAAATAAATGTATAAAAGAATACAACAGTCCGCACTAGAAAACAAAATAACAAATGACGAAATAGAAATCTTAATAGACTAAGGAAAAGAATATAAAACAAAACTAAATGATAGATAGATATAAAAAAAAAAAGTAGAGGCTCTCGAGAGCGTATGTCTCTCACGTGTATCAACTGGTTTTTTTTCGGAAATCATATAAATACATTGAAAGGTTAAAATCTTGATTAATAGTTTAAGTTACCCTAAGAATGATTGAGGCTAAGTTTGGTTTAATTCGGCCTTAAAGTTCACGTTTAAGCAGGTTATTATTGTAGTCTTACAATAGTTACTGGAGACCTCTTATCATATATTTTGAAGATGTGATCATTTGAATGTTTTTACCACTTTTCCAATACACTTCTATGTTAACCACGTATGTTCTATTTTTAGCCATGGTGGCCATGTTGTACATGTATAGATGGCAGTGTCATCGGATACACATTTCAATCAAGATCCCCTTATGAAAATTGTGGCTCAGTTTAATGCTATTTACCCAGGTAGATTAAGTAGAGAAAGATAACTCCTGAAGGGGTCAATTGAATTTTTTTATCATTATTGACATATTTGTATATCTTACTTTGCTGTACATTTTTGCTTTATAACAATATTCAAGATAATAACGAAAAACCGAGTGCAAAATGTCATTTTATTAGATAACCAGCATCCCCATAATGGGTTATCTTATGCGTCTGAAAATTTCAGTGCCGATAGATCGTGACCTGATATTCTTTTCACCGGATGTCAGATTTGATGACCGGAGAGATAAGTTAAAACCTGCATCCCCACTATGTTCTTGTTTCAGCCATGTCGGCCATGTTGGTTGGCTGGCAGGGTCATCGGACACACTTTTAAACAAGATACCCTAATGATAATTATGGCCATAATATATTGAATTTGTCTTATTTGTTTCAGGAGAAAAATTTTGTAAAAGATAACAGCAATTAACGAAAGATGGCTAAAAATTGGATATAAAGGGCAATAACTCCTTAACATAGAAAACTTAAGTATGGAGTCGTCGGATAGTACGTCGACTGAGCATGTCTGAAAGCGTATTTGACCCGGATCTATACCGTTCTACTGATTTGGATATTTTTCAAAGATTTTCTGTTGATAAAGCGCATAAATTACGATTGTTTAAAAAACAAATGAGTAGGTCCGGTAAGGGCCGATTTTGGCCTCAAATTTCAGGTTCATCTAACGAAAGATTTTGGACACTTTTTAAACACTTAAGAGTCTATTTCAATTGATTCGATTAATTTATGTGAAAGATTTTAACTGAATTAGTCATTAAAAACGCTCCGATTCAAGCTTAAATATGGAAAATCTATCAAATATGCCAAAAAACGTCACTTTTCAGATGTTTTTTGTCAAAAATGAAAGTGGCCGCATCCGTGTTCATCCTTAACCTTTACATATGTTTTGTAATGTCATCAAATACAACTAACATTTCAATATTGTGAATGAACACGAATGCGGCCACTTCCATTTAGGACGAAAACCGCCTAAAATTTAGCATGACTTAATGATGCAAGTACCCGATATATGTGCATTTTATTGTCAAAAACAGCACATATTTATGTAGCAGAAGCATTTTAATTTCCAATAAATAGTTAAAAGATTACATTTTCACAATTTTGTAAAACTGTTATATTTTGGGGCCAAAAAAGGGTCTTACTGAACCTACTCCTTTAGGAAAACTGGTACAAAACGCTACATTTATACATCATATCACTAATATTTCCGACTTTGTATAGGTTCAGGGGAGTTGCGGTTCAATGAAATCGGTCTGTTCCTTTGGTAGTATAGATGCCCTTGTTACGACAGAAGAGTATGTTTACCGGTCTAAACATCCATCCGTATATCCGTCGTACCGTTTGTTCGTTCGTCATCTATCAAGTTAAAGTTGTTTTCTTCTGTTAGGAAGTAACCATGTACGTTGTGGTCATATGAACTGGAATTTCAGTGCACATGTTAGTTATGATGTTAACTTAAATATACTGATAGGGCAAATTAGGGGTTTTAACCAGATTTCAATAATCATTGAAAATAAAAATGTGGAACAGAAAGTGAGTCATGATGGCCTATGATTTTTTGTTCGTTGAATTTCAAAATCCGTGACATAAAACACGACTATTGAGGGTCGGGTTTATAGTAAAGGAATAATGGACCCAAAAAAAATAAGGACAAAAAAATAAAGGAAATAAAATAATAAGGTGCTTACATGTGTGTAATCAGTAGTCACTAGTTTAGAGAAAGAATAGAGAGAAATGATCTAGAAAATTAAAGAATAAAGAAAGGGAGGACAACTCATCCATACTATCATAGCTTATATCATGAGCGTATTGTATTTCATTTTATTTCTTTGCAGTTTTACTCATTGTAAGCCTTACGGTGATCTATTATAGTTGTTAAGTTCTGTGTTATTGGACTCTTCTGTGCATTTTTTCTCTGCAAAGTTAGGGAAATAATGTCTGAATTAGATCTTAAACGTGAATAACTTTCAACATGTACTAATTCATATATCAACAATTATCTTTAAGGAATATTTAGTAGTAACTTTATAGATTAATTCAATTTTGTTTGAAATTCGTTTAAGATAATTCATTGAGTTAAGTTGAGAGATTAATTTATATATATACAATGGTCATTATTAAACTTGAACTTCAATTGACGATACAAGTCCATACTTAATTATGAATGTTGGAAATGAAATTAATAACACGTAAGACACATGTGAGAGTTCGCGTTAAAACCAGGAGCATTTTCTCCGTACGAGGATTAGGTTTTAGACAAACCTACTGGTCAATATAATGGGAAATTAAGAGATTTTTCTTCCAGGATTCTTTAAAATAAAATTATCTGTACATTTTGAAGTATTCTTAGAAATTTGGTTTGCTACACACAAAAATAAGTTAAACAGTATTTTAACTTATATATTTTTGATAGCTTCATTGCATTGTCACATTTTTATTAAGTACAACTTGATATTCATGTTACCTTCAATTTTATCTGTATTTTATTTTAATAGTTTTAATTTAGTATTACATGATAGTCCTTTTATCTTTACCTCGATATTTTATTTTATTTCATTTCAACTTGATATTTCTGTTTTTTTACAAAAAATTTCTGATCCCCAATTTGATAAATAAAATAGGTGGTCAAGTAGATGACAAACTATGTTCTCTGATTCCAGATTTTCCCAATACTTTATAGTGTTAAATTCTTCAGTTAAAAAGATAATTTTATTGATAGCGTCTAAAAACTAAAATCAGACAATTCTGACTCGGACAAAAAACCATAATCCTTCATGTAACAACTATGTCCTAATACAAACAATGTCCTATTTGATTTCAACTGGTTAAGCTTTTAAAATTCCTTTAAAAGCATATTTTCAAAATGACGTCTTTTCGTTAACTATCTCTGTTCTTCTAACTTGTTAGCCGTATTTGGCACAATTTTTTGGAATTTTAGGTCCTCGATGCTCTTCAACTTTGTACTTTATTACTATTTTGATCTGAGCGTCACTGATGAGTCTTCTGTAGAAGAAACGCGCGTCTGATGTATTAAACTATAATCCTGGTACCTTTGATAACTATTGTTAGGAATGACAGCTTTATATGTGTGTATGTAAGTAGATTCCTCCGTTACAGGTTGCGAGGTACAGTAGAATCCGTGTATTCTCCCTATCTGCTTTTTGTAAACAGATCTCGTGGTATTGACTGGTATTAAATAACTGTTACAAGCACAAGATGGTTCAATAACTTCAAATTCCAATCTAGTAATAAACTTCTATATAATCTTTTATGATCTACATGCATCACTGTCCTTTATTCTCTGGGGGATATGTGTTGTAATCATATAATGTAAATGTTTATGTATTAAAGTGTCTGATACCACAACTCTTTATCTGTATTTCTATCTTGATTAGATTAAGATATACTTATATTAAAAATCAATCATTTGAATGACACGCCTAAATAGTTTTCATTTTAAGGTTTTTGTTCCAATCGCATCTTAACCTTCCGTACTCACTTATAAATATGATGTAATATGAGTATTGTGACTCATGATACCTTATCTTCTTGTAATTATACAAGTTGAAGATGTTCTCGGTACGGACTTATTATAACATTCAAGATTTCTATTTCGTTAGGGCGTTATAAATGAACGAAGCAGACATTATCTCACTAACACTAAGAGCTTTTTCAATCTGGCTATGCACAGAGTCCACTTCTTGAATGGAAGAGTGACCCGGCTCACAAAACTTCTGTTCAATGGTCTTAAGGGCGTAATGGTTGTTTTGCAAAAAATACTTCAATGCAGTAACCATTATAGAGTTCCGGTTTTGCGGAATGCAAGAGTCAGACCATAGTGTTATATTCTCTAACAAAGGAAAATCCTGTACAACTTTCTCAAGGATTTTTAGTAAAGCACTTGAAATTTCGTTTGCTCCTCGACCTGCTTGATGTTCGGACCAAACTGCATTGTAAGCAGTTTTATTTAACGACATATGAGCAGTAAGGTTATATACATTGAATTTCCTTTTATATAAAAAATTTGATATGTTAGCCCTTGGACAAGTAAGCACATTCTCCATATCAAAACAAAGGACTGGTTTCTCTGATTTCCTGTCATTGCCCCTTTCAACTTTTGTTTGTGTTTTACCTAAGACATGAGATTCATATTTCTGCTTCAGCTCTTTGCTAACCTGTTTTATCAAATCATTTGCTTTGTATTCCTCGCACATATCACACCTGTCTTTTTTCGGAAAATGAAATCCCAGATTGAAGTCAAAATTAAAAATGTTTTTATATGTGTGATATTTTTCTGGACTGATGCCTTTAGAATTACACTGAAATTCATAAAGCTCATACATTTTGGAAATTGTAAGACATGGGTCCAGATATTGCCTTTTTACTGACGACCGACAGTAATGAGACTCGACACGAGGAAATGAGTTTATATGATCCTTTATAATGACTTTAGCTTCATCGGACACTTTACCCCTTTTATCTTCAAAGGAAGGAAATTTTTTCTCTAAAAACCACTGAATTCTACGAGGACTTATGTCTAATGTAGCAAGGAAAAATTCTTTGCAAACACGAACTTTCCCGCTAGATTTAGGGAAATGATATACATATGAAAATTTCCGCCTTGAACTTTTGCTATCTGTTCGAGTTCTACCCTTTTGGATTTTGTCAATGCTGCTGCTATAGAATGCATTTTTTTCGCTATCGTTATACGACCAAAAACTATGAAATATATCCTTTCGTTCAGCATCAGAAAATGTTCTACATTTAAATTTGCAGGTTCCATTACAACCATTTCTTTTTATTTCCCTTTTACATCGTTTTTTTCCCGTCGTGGCGACGTATTCAAGGCCTGCCTGTCTTTTCCTTTTCCTTATAGTTTGTTTCCACATGTCGGGATTTCCTTTCCTTTTTCTGCTTCTACTGTTAGTGCTATCCTCATTTGATTGGCCTTCTGTTTCTTGTATAGTTTCGACTTGTTCGATGGCATCAAAATCATTAGCAGTTTTCTGTTTGGTTGCATTGTGCAGAGGGACAGCAGTATATAATGCATCAGGTTGATCAACTACTGCAGGCACTTTTTGATCCTGATCAGCACTAATATTTCGTCGTGTGAATATTATAATGTTTTATGTCCACTTTTTCTAAAACTGAGAAAATGGCATTTAAAGTTGGACAGTCTGATATCCAGTCATATAAAACAAGAGCTATGCAAAAAGTATGCGTAATACCAGTTCCAACACATCTGATTAAATTGTCCTCTACAGAAATCTGATAAAGTATATATTATTTCGGCAATTTCATATTTCAAGTTTGGAGATAGTACATTTTAATCTTGTGATAAGTAAAGTTGAAAGAATTAAAATGGTATTGGACATAAAACATTATAATATTATTACTGGGCAATGTATATGCCATTAAAATTGAATAAAATCGGCAGTAGAAACAAAGGCCATACACAATCTTGTTGGTTAAAATAGTGTCTTATGTTTTCTTTGAACTATATAGCTATGCCTGCAAGGCAAACTGGGCGTAAAGTTCTTCTGTCTATGCGTCTGTCCTTGCAAGGTTAAGGTACACGTTGACTTTGTCTTTCTTAATAGAATTTCAATGTTAAAAAAACAGGTTAAGTTTCAGGTTTAAGTTTTTGATATAAGAGTTATGATATCATCAAGCAGCTTTGTACATAGATAGCTTATGATGTGGATTGTTTGATGCAAAGTTGATGCTTGTGTCGTAAAGTCAAGACTCATTGACTTTGTCTTTTGTAATAAAAAGTCAATGCTAAAGACCCAAAGTTAGGGTAAGGCCAGATCAAGTTAATTGATAGATTCTCATCCACCTAAATTGAAAATATTGGGTTGAGTTGGACTCTTATATTTTATTTTTACGTATTTTCATTACAGATTCCAAAGAACTTTGTAAAAATACATAAAAAATATAAACCACCTAATTGGTTGGAACGGATGGGGATGAGAATGTAAAAATTAATTTGATATGATCTTAAGGTTAGTAAGTCTGTAATGGGTCTGTGTCTGAACAAACTGTTAGTCATTTTAAATACAGATCATTGGCGGGCATGTAGTGTCATTGGACATTCTTTTTCTAAAAGGACAGTAATAAGATGACACATAATAATTAGACAATGACTTTATGAATATAAAACTAAAGAATTACAAAAATGGCACCTTTACTCCTTATAGGATGCTGATTTATAAACAAATCATAATTAGCACATCATCATAACAGTTGGACATTAAGTTCATGACATAATATGTATATGTTTCAGCTAAACAAAATGTATATTTTTTGCTATTATTCATTAAAAAGCTGTCACTTGGACCATTTGAAAATTTCTATATTTTGTCAATAATATTAACAACATGTAAAGACTATATTTATGTATGAAAGTGCCATAAAGTCCTATTAAATTATAATGCCCTCATTTCTACTGAATAAGTACACAATCTTAATGCAATATGCATCCATTTGCAATATATCAAAACTTAAGTATAAATGTTCATAACTAATCATAACTACCAATGTTCATAACATCCAATGTTCATAACATCCAATGTTCATAACTATACCGATAAATGAGACACTGTAAACTGTGTTTACTCCGAAAACTTATTCTAAACTAGAAATGTACATGCTTCTACCTGAAACATATTCTACAATATCAAATGAATAAATGTTACTTGTTGTTTTTGAATACATTTTGATAATATTGCCGATCGGCTAAAGGCATATATTTTAACATGGCTTTCAAGTCTTTCACTTTATCTGCTGTTAAAATGTTTGATTTCGACAAAACAGACACTTTTGGCATAACAACAGGCTTATCTTTTTTCCTAGTTTTAGGAACAATTGACACATCATTGAAGTCATCATTAACAAAAGACTCTTTAAAGGATACTTGCAAAGGATCTTGAACATCTAGTCTAATGTATTTCACCTTAGTAAAGGGAACTTCAGAGAATTTGAAAGACTGACTAGTCGCTTGAAAATTAAGAAAATCACCAGGCTGCAACTCGATTATTTTCATGGATTTTTTCCTAACTTTTGTTAGCACTCTAAGAAGGCTGACTGGGCTATATAATTATCCCAATGTTAACGGTTACGGCTAATTATTAGATATTTCTCACGACTCGCGAGATAAAAAAATCAATTTGACTCTAACTAGTACTAGCTGATACTTTCAAGTAAATCAACGCACGACATAAGATATCATTAATGTGATCTTTTTATTAATTTTAATGGTCATAAAATATAAATATGAAATTAAGAAGATATGATATGATTGACACATGTCTACAAATTAACTCAAATGACATAGAAGCTATATGTGTAACAGTTATAGGTCACCGAACGGCCTTCAACAATAAACAAACTCGTTTTCTTCCTAATAAGCTGTACACGACCACGAAATGTAAAATGTAAGCAATTAAACTGGACAAGTCATTCTTACAACTAATGGTTCTTTTCACGTATTGACAGCTATATACATTTCTTCCCATTTTCTGCATCTTTGCATTTGAATTGATCTTCCAACTGCCGTATATCTCTATATGGTATTTCTGGTCACCAGAAATGTAGAACATAATTTAGCCTGTTTGTTGGTATACTTTTCTTGTGCTTGACGGCCTCGAACTGTTAGTGTCGTCTGCCATACATGACATGTGTAGAATGAAGGGGATATATATAAATTGAAGCTTTAATCTTATTGTACTAGTGGTCCTATGAATAAAAGGATTGAGACCCACGACATAACTGTTTGGATGCACTAAATGAGGGGCGAAGGATACCAGAGGGATGGTCAAACTCATAGATCGAAAAAAAACTGACAACGCCATTGCTAAAAAGAAACAGACAAACAGACAAATAGCAGTACAAAGGACACAACATAGAAAACTGAAGACTAAGCAACACGAACCTTACCAAAATCTGGGGGTGATCCCAGGTGCTCCGGAAGGGTAAATAGATAGATGATTCTTGTTTAGACGGAATACACATCTTTGAAATCATCATTGTTGTTTTTAATATTATTACCACAAGCCCTGTGTCCTAGGAGACCTATTCATGTTTTGGAAATGATTTCCCGTAAAATTGCTGATAATTCTATTCGGCAGTCCGGTGAAAAGTTCAAAATGTTTATCAATGACAACAATTGTTAAGTACATGTAATTTACTAAGATTGTATGACTGTATGACTTTTAACAGATTTAATGCTGACCCGAGGCTCCATTATTGACACTGACCATTCTGACACATAAAATTTTATGGTGAAAGTTTTAATTATTTATGTTTATTATTAACTGCACCCATTTGGATTGTACTAAAGCATGCATAATTAAATTCAAATTATGAAAATGACAAAACTAAGGGCATGTTTACCAAGTGCAAAGTGACCTACATGCGCGGAAGAAACTAAGTCCTTTAAAATATTTTTTTTAACATTTGACCAGGATTTTTTTTATTAACCGTACATTCCGTACATTGAATACAGCAAACCATTAACATAAATTGTTTAGTATATTTTGATATAAGAAAACTTTAGTTTTATGAGTAGAGCTATAAAAGATTACCATCTCATAGTAACGTCTTTTTATCGCTCTTGAATCCGCCCGAGTGGTTCCCCCGAGGTTACCCGATTACTGCTACATAAATACATGACCCGTGCAAACATTTTCTTCATGAAGGAAGCTGACCACGGAATAAGAAAGGTAAGTTAATCAAGTTCGGTGTTGGGGTTCGGCAACAATAATGATAATAATAAAAAAAAATAATAATAATATAAATACTAATAATCATGGTAATAATAATAACAATAATAAAAATTATCATTATAATATTGAAAAATAGTTATTATACAAATAATAATGATTATAATAATATTAATATTGATAATAAAAAATTATAATTAAAAGTGTGATTATAATTTCATAAATATATTTTTGAAAACATTTATAAGATAATAATGATAATTATTATTTTGGAATTAAAGGTTTCTGTACTAACCAAAAGACGAAGTGTTATGATTGCCAATGAGACAAATCTTCAGAAGACACCAAATCAAAGGCAGCAGTCCTTTTGCGCCAATTACTGTTTATCAGGGGTATCATTTGCGCCAAATTTTGTTTTCCAAATGTATCAATTGCGCCAATATTCGGAACTCATTTGCGCCAATGTACCTGTACACAAATATATCATAAATATTAAAATGATTAAAATTTATTCTAATTTTTTGCTTCAAAAAGTATCATATGACACTTAAATTAACAACTATAGGTCATTGTACGGCCTTCAACAATGTAAAATTCAATGAAGGTTTCTGTAAATCGATGCATAACATGCAATGCAAAACATTTATTCAAATCACACGTGGTCATAGTATTTTAGATCATTTTATCAATATATTTATCATCATTGCCAATCCCTTAAACTATATACCCCTCAGTTTTGTTAAAAGGTAAAATGCGTTCCTAAGAATCTTTATACAGGATAAACAGTATTTCCTTCAAATTGTTAAAGCAAAGCAACAACAACAACAAAAACCGAAATCGGTTGCAAAGTTTGTCTTAGACGATTCAGTTTCTCGCCATGGAATAAAAATTACGCACGGCACACCTTTTTCAGTCAGTACAATGCCTTATTATCCATTTTTTTAATCAAAGAAAACTGCCAGAATCTATTAACTCTTTTCTCTCTCTTGCTACAGACACATAAGTCATAAACTTATTTTGTTTTGGGTTTTATGTTATTCTAATTTTATTTTTTTTGGGGGGGGGGGGAGGAGCAGTCGTCAAATAAGTATCAAAGAATTAAAAACCAAACGATAGTTTTTGTCAGAATTATCTGATGAGTCAACCACTATCCAACTGATTTTAACAGTCTGTTCTTATGTTATGTTGTAAAGCAACAGTCTCAGATTATGGGTAAGGTTTAGCGCTTGCTAGCATGGTTAACTCCTTAACATTATTTCTATGCCGGACTCTAACATCACTGTGCTTAAACGGCTGTGGGTAACTTAAGTTACCCACAGCCCAAGATGGAGCCGCCTTGCGTCGGTTAAATACTTTTCTTCTATAGAATAACGATACCACGAATGCATCAATTAAACAACTGAATTTAAAAGTTGTATTAATCGTTTAGGGAAACCCCCAAACTGGAAAGGTGATTAAATTCTACAAAATAAACGATCACAGCACGATTTTAAAAAACACTTAGGCTGTCCGTAACTTCAAAACAACTTGTCCGTAACTTTTTTCATCATACCAATAGAGATGTCCGTAACTTTCAAAGAATCGACATACGCGGATGTAATGTTTAAACTGATGATAGAGATTGCATCGAATACATATTCACAAAACGAAGTAGATGTCTAGTATGATATAATTCATTGTATCGATGGAAGACAAAATTGGGGAAAAATATGAAAAAAATCACGATAAATCCGCAAAACTCGGGTCTCATTTTGTATAACGTCGGGGTATCCGAATCGCCAAGTTCGGAGGGTTGTTTCCGATCATAGCAGTATGATAAACTGTTGAAACATATCATTGTTCGTTTTTATTTTTGAACAAGTAGACTACACAAGTATTTTTTACACATACATGTAGCATGTATACACTTACTGATTTTCTGCCAGCAACGACAAGGGTAGCGTGAATCCTGGATTTTGGATTTTGGAGGGGAACCCAAATTGCCCAGGCATGCAGTGGATAGACTGTACGAGACTTAAGTGCACAAACTTTTTCCGTCTTTTTGAAAAAGCCAAAAACACTTTTCTCTCATCCCCACAAAAACCAAGATTTACAGTAAATGGGAAAACTTAAAAAAAGGACATTTTGTATAAATGAATAAACCTAGTTTTACAGCAGCTGCATATTTCATTTGTATGCAAGTTGCATTAAATCTCATTAAACTGAATAAAACTAAAAGACACAATAGGTAAAAGTCAGTGACAATAAAAGGAAAAGAGCTGTCAACATAGTGTAACAATTCGACATAGTATATAAAAATATAAATAACTACGTAGGACAACAGGGTAATTTAATAGTCTAACAACCCCTGATAACATACAAAGAGAGAAAAAAACCATACTAGGAAACATATTCAAAAAATCATAACACTATAACTAACTGGTGGGATGTATAAATACCGAGCCGCGTCAAAGAGTATTCATCAAAATACACATAGAAAGAAACAGAGGTGAAGGTAAACCGCAAACATATAATTAAACTCAAAACATTAAAGAGTATGGAAAAGCCTTGGTCTGACAAGCGAAAAACGTCGATAAGACGCACATCAGTAAATAAAAGTTCAAACCATAACCAGGATGGAGTACCACAAACCCCACATAAAACTTCTGTGGTGTAAGTATGATGCGTTAATAAAATCACATTTGGTGGTGAATGAGTAGTATACACGTCGCGAGTTACAAATATGATGTTAATTGTCTTCTAATTGTTGAAATTATAATTCTTAAAATTTTAAATCAAAAGTTACCCACATCCAAAAAAAAAGTTACGGACAGTCTGCTTAGTTTCGATCAAAAAGTTACGGACATCTTATGCATTTTTTAAAGTTGACCTTGCGCTTTAGTGAACTCTATATTAACAAATTTATGGTAATTGATAGTCATTTCTTTACTCAATAATCCTATAAATATTTACATTCTGCATGAAAAACGTCGCAAAAGGTACATTTTGTATGAATTAAATATCAACGAGTTTAGAGTCCGCCATCTTGGGCTGTGGGTAACTTAAAGTTACCCCACAGCCGTTTAAGCACAGTGAACATACATGTTTTTAAATATGTCTTCATTCAATTAAAGTCGTCAATTAAAATCTATATTTTAAATAAAAAACATTTCAAGTGCGGGAGGTCGTGAGGTTAATACCAAGTGCGACTCCAACTAAAGACTTGCTTATGTATATATGTTGCTTTCCGCTTACCACGCGGCATGTAGGTGTTAAAAGCGAAGTCTGGACAGATCGGAGTCATATGTGTATCCTTGTAAACTTGCTAATGTTTATGAGTTGCTTTCCGCTTAACACGTGGCATGAAGATGTAAAGCGAAGTCTGGGGCCGTGTCAATGAAGGTATCCTAGGATATGTCCTAAGATAGGTCTTAGGACATTATTTAGGATGGTCTTAGGACGTGTCTGAGACATGTCTTAGGATGTAAAACAAAGCTGTCTTAGGACAGTCCTAACTACGATGGTCCTAGGACCATCCTAACACATTTATCTAATTGAAAAAATATGTAGAGATTTGTATGACAAAGATTGAGTTGTATTTAAGAACCTATATGTAAAGAGAGGGAGGATGACTCTTATATAGAAAACAATTAACGCAAAATAAAAGTTAAAGTTTTCACGGAATACTAATAAATACGTTAATAAAAATGATAAAAGATACAAATGAATTTAATACGAAAACAAAAGTAAATGGTCACAAAACTTTGTGATATTCGTGCTGCAATTTTAGTACATAAACTAGTTTTGTCCTTAGGTCCACTCGATTTCATTACATGTATCGATTCAGGATTAGGTAAAGAAGAAGTAAACTTTTTCCCATATTTGAATTATTTAAAATATGTTGTTGCTTAGGATGATAGTATTGTTTAGGCCTCAAAAAAGACAGCACGAAATAATTTAATGTAATACAATTAAATAAATCTTTAACAAACATTAAACAATATTTTTTTTTAATTAATTTTATCTAATGATAGTTTAATATTGTATTAGTATTTTTAGTATTGAGTTTATGCCATATTTGTTGTTTTTATTACGTTTTAGGACGATGTAACCTTTTAGGACTATCTTAGGATGGTCTTACGACATATCTTAGTCCTAAGTGGGTTTCACAAAGCGGTCCTAAATTAGGACATCTCTTAAAATTGGTCATAAAGTTAGGACAACGCAAGAGGTGTCTTATGATGGTCTTAGGATAGTTATACGTTTATTTGTATAAATTACACTCATTTTTTATTTTAATTTTGATAAAAAATATCTTATTATTATCTAATTATCTATTGTCCTGTTCCTGATTAAAACATATATACATTGACGGATTATCAGGATTTGTCAACAATGAAAATTCGATGTATTGATATAAAAATTGCACGATTTTATCTCTTAACCTTTTATAACCAATGAGGTCGAAATTGAATTCAACTCACTTGTACCAAAACAATGTCATAATTTTATATTCTTTTTTTCTTAATTTTGCATTGAAAATTTAAAGATAATTTATATATAAATTACTTTTATTTTTTATATTTATTTTGCAAATTATGTCATTATATTAATCAATACGTTTAGAATAATTTATGGTAAGAAATACTACATTTACATGATTTTTTTCCGTAGATCATATTTATATTTGAAAATTTAAAGAACTTGCTACAGGTTTAGGATGTCTTAGCTAAGATGATCCTAAGACAGCTTCGAGACAAGGTCTGAGATATGTCCTAGGATAGTCATAAGAGGATCATAAGACATGTCCTAAGATATGTCTTATGGCATGTCTTAGGATAGCTTCGTGAAACCGGCCCCTGGTCTAATCGGCATCCTTGTGGGGTGACGAATCTTCATGGGCTCTGTTAGCTTAATAACTACTATTCAATTTACAACTATGTTTGAAATAAATTTAATACGAATATATATAAAATCAGAGTACTGATTAGTTTTCGCTGAACAAATTTACATTTCCTTCGGCATTACAATTAAATTGAATTAAGTATCAGATGAACTTGATTCCGTCCTGTCTGAGGTCATCTTAAATACACAATAATAAGTACACTCAATAATTACACAATTTAAAATCCTAATTTATCTATTTAAACCATCAATTTCATTCCGATTGCTATCAATACTGATTATTATAAGAACATATGAACTCAAATGATTCACTATCTATATAAAAAAAGTTATGTAATTTATAATTTAATTTTACATCAATATCATCTTATAAGTTATCACTAACGGAGACGAAGCAATACATCTAAAACAAGCCTCATCGGTATCGGATCTAATTTTTCAATTTGCTGCCTTGTCCATTTTAAGGTAAATATCATTCACTTGTACATTTATATTCAGTATTTCATTATTTTGATTGTTTCGAAATATATTTTTTTATGCAGATTGATATGAAAGAAAATTACCTACTCAAATAATTAAGTAAACCTCCAAATGGACACTGCTGGATTTAAATTTGGACATTCCGAAAAATCTTTCCTATGTATTTGTCATGTCTATAAAACATTTGAGTTCTGTTAAAAATAAAAAAAAAATCATAACTATATTTATTATCATGTCTATAATATATTTCAGTCTTGTAAAATCTAAACTATTAAAATACGAAAGGGTGAAATACATAAAATATATTGAAGCGGGACTTGTCAATAATCATTACTATTAAAAAGATATACAAACTTAAATGTTATCATCAGATAAAACAATAAAATCAACGTTACTATTATAAACTTAAAAAAATAAACTTTCTGGCAAATCTGCATATAAAGCACAATCTAAGAAAACATGCTCCTAATCCTCAATCTGATTAAAAGATCCTTTACAGTTTTGTTTGTATAGCGACCTGTTTCTATAAGATACATTTATTTGTCGTTACAGACAAAAATGATGTCTTTGGTTATTTGTTCCGTTGGGTTATTGTCTCATTGAGGTATATACCACACTTCCAGTTGATATATCGAATATAATTTAACTAAATCTTTTATAGAAACAAAGAAATGTGTTTCGTTGCCAATAAGCCAATTATCCACTTAGAACCTTTTGACAAGGAGTGTTTATTTCAATAGATTACTCATTCGTGAGACCTTCAACAATAAGCATAACCGATACCGTAAAGATATCTATATAAAAAAAAACATAGATGATGAAATTTGAAACAATTCAACAGAAAAAGAAAAAAAAACATCGGCCTGCATAAATGATAAAACAATAAACGAAAACCAAATAAGGCAACAACTGGATTACAGTATCCTTTCTTGGCACAGGCACATATATACATATAATGTAGCGGTGTTAAACATGTTTGTGATTGCAATGTTTGTGAGCGCTAAAACTTCCCTGCAACCTTGGATAGTGTTAAAATGTAAAAATAAAGCAATGAAACAAAATGTAAAAATTAGATGAAAAGGGGATAACCTTATCCGATAACCACAAGCACAAACAGAACTATCAAAATAGAAAAGGGACACACAGTACCGACCTAGGAGTACACACAGTTGCTATTATATAACATTCCTTTTGTATCTTTTGCCTGTCATTTCTTATTCGAAGCCCTTTCTCTGCTAATGACTGACTTCATGTATGTTTTCCAAGTTCGAAATAGCGATTTCTTAGTAAAAATCGAAAATTTATGTTTTGATTCCAGATCCTTGGTTAAATAAATATAACATATTCTTTTAAATGCTTTTTAATGATATGTGCGTGTCTCCTTATCGTTTTTATCTAACCCAGTAGGAAAATGCAGTTGTCACTACGGTTTACTTGTCTTTGGTTGTTTGCTGCTTTTGTGACGGTTGAGGTTCTAACGGTAGACACTGATGAAGCATCCATTGTAATCAAGCTAAAAGAAGGAGGAACACAAGAGGATGTTAATACAATTTTGCAGCGACACCCTCAGTATGTCATGGACAAGCAGGTACTACTTTAAGATTTTATTTGTTTTATAAAAAAAATATAATAATATATATATATATATATAAAACACACTTTCTTCGATATCTTACCATAAAATTTCGTTTGTATCATTCGAAGAAAAAAACAAATATCCGCTTTTAATAATACCATTAAGATTCGTCATCCGACGAACGAATATGAAAATATATATAATATAAATACAGAGGTTTTGCGATGATTTTTGTTATTGCGACAAATAGGTTTTACTTAAATAAAAACTTGATAGAAACGTCGCACGCTACTGGTGTTACTTTGGTGAAATCACGGACAAGACACATTCATCTTGTTAATTTTTAAACATAAAAAATGATGTTATAAAGTGTTGTACATCATTTTAAAGCTTTTAAACTCTTCTTTCAGATTATTGCAATTTTGTATATGTAACAGACCATTTTCATTGATTAAAACTCAATAAAACCTTTATTTTGCAATATGATTTCCTTGTCCCGCGTTACACTTTTATAGTTTTATGAAATTCTGAATACCGTAAAAAACATATAATTTTTTGTTCTTAACGATATAAAAATTTGTCTAGAACAAGCAATTTATAAGTGGGCGATGACGTAATGTCGATTTCTCTCTCTCGAAAAGACGGAAATATAAAAAAAAAAGGAGAACAAGATGATTCAAATTATGTGTCCCATGCACGAAAGGTTGCCGTAATTCTTTTTAAATTGTCCCAAAAAGGGAATTCCAAAGCAATCCCCATGTCGAAAGTAAATAATTCTAATACTAGTATTTTGTACAAAGATCACACTTTCGCCTCATGCAATAATCGGGAATTTTTAAAACAAATTCTTTTTATTCGAGTTGATCAGCAATGTCCGACATTTTGTCCCCTTCAAACCAAATTAAACGTAGGGTTACGTTTTCTGTTTTTTCATGATGTTTATTTAATACAGTGCCATTCGCTACATAAAAAATCATTATAATGGATAAAAGTACAAAAAAAATATCTCTATTTTTTTCATATTAAATTCCCATAAAGAAAATCTAATAAACGAGATATCAGATAAAACTAAAATGTCCGATACAATGTCCCCACATACGATTGACGTTATTTAATAAAATATGCTTTTAACGTTCCGTCTAATTGTCATGATTGCGGGTTTCACAGACGATTTGGAATACGGCTTTTTTATTTTGTTGCTTAATAAGAAAACTTTATAAAATTAATGTTTTATGTTGAAGCTCTACCGATTCATAAAGAAGGGGTGGGGAGAGAGATTTCCTCGCGGAATGAAGTGTTTTCCGGACTATAATAGTCGGATCCGCTATAATACAAATTAATAGAAAAAAAACCAGCTATAATAATTGTTCCCGCTAATTCCCTTGCATATATTTGTGCAGAACTGCCATTCTAGATATGCCGTAGTCCTTTCGCCTTGACATTCTTGACTGCAAAAATGAATGCATTTGCAGTGCATAGTTTATCCATAAAAAAAATTTTTAATTTCTTAATAAAACTAAAGCTTAACATCTTTTATCTAAGAAAAAAAATAATCCTTTCTTAGTCCTTTAAAATTTATTATAAAAAGCCATCTGAACAACATGCATTCAAACGTTTTTATTTTGTCCTATACGTCTTTGAGTGTGTAACGTTAGGTGACACCAGTATCGTGCGACGTTTCTATAGCATTTTTTGCATGCAACATTATCCGAAACTGCAACAATTTTTTTTGAGATTTTGTTCATTTATTTTGGAATCGCAATAATAAATCTGCGCAATGATTTGCATTATTCATCTTATAATCACATCTGTCATTAAAGTTGGATTTAAAAAAAAATTAGGTGCAAATGCAATGCGCCCCTCTATGGCAACATATATTACTTTTATTGGTTCCTTGATAACAGGATGTCACAAAGTAAAAAAAAATCACAAAAATATTAGGTTTAAATAAACTGCATTTTTATTCATATTTTTACCAAACAATTTCTTAAGCTAATATAATCGCAATCTAGCTATCGGAATTGCAGATGCAAAACTTGCATAGATCAAAATCTGCAGTATACTATGAAAAAAATCATTGTATTGCCAAATTTCCAATAAAGTCCAGTAATATGTCTCGTTAGTGATAAAAGTCGGTAACATTAAAACCCATTGTAAAATGACGGTATAATGGATAAGGAAAGAAATTTGGCATTCTATTGATAACAATATTTAATTTCAAAATTATTAAACTAGTTTTATAACAATTATTTTTTTCCAGTTTGAAATTGCTGGACAGGTTTATTATCAATTAAAGATTGATAACTCAAAGATTTTGAGTCCGCTCCCTATACTAAGACTTGGAACAGAAGGAAGCACTTTTCCTACTGAAATTGGTGAAGAGGATCAGGTAAATTAATGTTCTGTCGTACCGGTCACGTTATCAACAGATGGAAGTTTTTCACGACCTTGACTTGCTATACAGCCCTTGCACGGTCGGTAGTTCACGTTAAGGAGCTACCATTTAATTGAGAAAAAAAACCAGATCTAAGTTTTCATCCTAGTCCCCCATGAAAATTAAAGTGTTCACGTTAAGGAGCTACCATTTATTTTTTTATGGGGGACTAGGATGAAAAATTTTGTCTTGCTTTTTTTTTTTTATCTAATATTAATCCTGATTTTTTTATATAAATTGACATTATGCCTTTGGGTGGGGGGGGGGGGGGGGGGGGCAAATTGCACATCCTGTCTTTTTTTACTCAAAAACTCCTGTCCTGCCTATTTTCAAATTTCTTCCCCCAAAATTCAAATGGTAGCTCCCTTACGATCATACGGATGCCATGATATCACTCACAGTGAAATGTTATTCAAATATTTATTGGGAAATTATATTTTATAAGTTACTTGCTATTAAACTTTCAGTTATCTGAGCTTTTAGAATTTCGGTTAACTATGCTATGAAATTCAATGAGCTGTGTTCTTAAATATTGGTTATATTTTTAAAATTTGTGGGTATCGATGCTTAAATATTTTTGGTTATCTGTGCTAAAAATCATGATTTTTTTAATTTTTGCTTCATTTTCGGTGATACATGTATGTAAAGAACGTCCTTTCTTAATAACATTAAAAATTCTAGTAAGCCTAAAGGTTATCTCATTGTTCGTACACCAAAATGAAAATGAAAATGACGTTACTTAATTGTTTGCATATTCCATTGTTCAGAAAGTTTTAAAACGTTTCCGTGTACGCTTTGAAAATATATCACAGAATGCATTATATTCTGAAACGGTGAATTACTAGACATAAAAACAAATATGCAGACTAATATTTAATCCATGAAATGATTTCTATATTTTATCCATGCAATGATTACTATTATATGTTATCCATGAAATGATTTCAGGTTGAATTCTCAGAAGTACAAACGAAGAAGAAATTTCACCTCTTCAAGGCGAAACCTATCACAGATCCTGAATTGAGTGGACTTTGGCACCTGGTATGATTATTACTAATAGTAGCCATTGTATTGTCTTGTCTTGTGTGAATATCCTGCCTTTAAAAGGCACACCTCTGGTTTCAGAGTAGAATAAATTGGTGTATATATATAATACCCACTAAATGTTTCTCACATTCATTTACCGAAAACACTCTAGCTTTAAATTATACTATTTCACCATTCAAAATTCCTCACTATCGTATTTAATGTTGACTCTTAATCCGAAGGTCAAACGTTAACAATAATTATATTATATTCATGCTTTTACAATTTTAAACGTATCATACAAGACCACATACTTATAAAATGTTTGGTATTTTCTACAGAACAATAACTTGAAGTATTCGATGAAAATTGCCGCTGTTTGGGCTGATGGTTATACAGGAGCCGGTGTTACTGTAGCTATAGTGGACACGTTTATACAGACAAACCATACAGATCTCGGAAATATGGTACGATATAGTCGTGTTCGTCTTTAGGAAATATTTTGTCTAAAAACAGCACAAAATATGATATTTTTGCCTTTGCACGAAAAACTAGCATTTTTGTAAATTCCAATGGTCATAACTTTAAAATACTTGATCGATTCCAAAAAGGTTCATACTTCGCTGAACTCCTTATCTTTATATTTCAGCGATTGTTCATCACTATAATCAAACTTTACTTATCAAACCTTATTTGCTCAATGTAAATGTTTATTGTACCTGATTAAAGACCACCCTCTATAAAGTAATGACACATAAATAGATATCGTCGAACTCTATTAACAAAACAGGTTAACAAATAAACAAAAAGCCACAACCTCCACTCACAAAAACAGAAATTAAAAAAAGCAAAATATACGAATACATTCTAGCATTATTGAGTTGCTTAACTTGGAAAAACACAAAAAAAATACAACAACAAAACAGAAATAAAAAACCAACCTTTAATTATGATAATAAAACAATTTCAAACATGAAGTGTTCATTTAATGTTTTCAGGATGTAGATAATTCTTATGACTTTTATGATGACGACAGTGATCCAAATCCTGATGACCCAACAATTAGGTAGGTACTAGATAATTTAATGTAAAGGTAGGTACCATATAATGTAAAGGCAGTTACCAGATCTTCTAAGAGTAGCTACCAAATAATCCAAATGTAGATACCTGGGATTCTAAATGTAGGTACAAGATACTATAAAGGACAAATGAAGGTTCTAGATAATGTAAAGGCCGTTACCAAATACTCTACGGTTATGTACTATATAATTTAAATGTAGGTACCAGATTATCTGAAGGTTAGTAACATTTTATCTAAAGGTATGTACTAGTTAACGTAAAGACAGGTACAATGTACCAGATAACGTAAAGGTTGATACATGTAGATACCAGATATTCTAAAGGTAGGTACCAGCTAACGTAAAGATATTTGGCTATTCTGAACATGTAAAGGCCTTGTACCTTTATTCTGTGTCGATAAAGATCGGTTATTTCACTTTATAGAGAAATCTAATAAACTTCAAATATTTTTCAAATGTTTTTGTATAACATGAAACTAGCAAGGGATAGTGCTTAAAACTATTGCAGATTTCTTGTTTTCTTATATTTTAGATAAAGACAACAGTAGCATACCTCTGTTCAATAGCAATAATTCGATTAAGCAAAAAGGAATCCGGGTAACAATCTATAACCCAGGGAAACACACATTCTAAATGTCGTAATATTTTTCTTTAAATTTTAGCCATGGTACAATGGTTGCAGGAATTGTAGGAGCAACGTATGGAAATGATTTTTGTACTGTTGGTGTGGCATACAATGCTACACTTGTAGGTAAGATAGATAGAACAGCTTCAACACTTTGCTGTGGGTGTTGCATATAATGCTACATTTGTATGTCAGATAAATCAGCATTTTGACTTTACTGTTGTTCTGGCATACAATGCTACACTTGTAGGTAAGATAGATTAATCAGCATTTTCATTTTACTGTTGTTCTGGCATACAATGCTATACTTGTAGGTAAGATAGATTAATCAGCATTTTCACTTTACTGATGTTCTGGCATACAATGCTACACTTGTAGGTATTAAGATAGATTAATCAGCATTTTAACTTTACTGTTGTTCTGGCATACAATGCTACACTTGTAGGTAAGATAGAGAAATCAGCATTTCATTTTACTGTTGTTCTGGCATACAATGCTACACTTGTAGGTAAGATAGAGAAATCAGCATTTTCATTTTACTGTTGTTCTGGCATACAATGCTATACTTGTAGGTAAGATAGATTAATCAGCATTTTCATTTTACTGTTGTTCTGGCATACAATGCTATACTTGTAGGTAAGATAGATTAATCAGCATTTTCACTTTACTGTTGTTGTGGCAAACAATTCTACGCTTGTAGGTAAGATAGATAAATCAGCATTTTAACTTTACTGTTGTTCTGGCATACAATGCTACACTTGTAGGTAAGATAGATTAATCAGCATTTTCACTTTACTGTTGTTCTGGCATACAATGCTATACTTGTAGGTAAGATAGATTAATCAGCATTTTCATTTTACTGTTGTTCTGGCATACAATGCTATACTTGTAGGTAAGATAGATTAATCAGCATTTTCATTTTACTGTTGTTCTGGCATACAATGCTATACTTGTAGGTAAGATAGATTAATCAGCATTTTCACTTTACTGATGTTCTGGCATACAATGCTATACTTGTAGGTAAGATAGATTAATCAGCATTTTCACTTTACTGTTGTTCTGGCATACAATGCTATACTTGTAGGTAAGATAGATTAATCAGCATTTTCACTTTACTGATGTTCTGGCATACAATGCTACACTTGTAGGTAAGATAGATATAACTGATTGTTTCAAAGATAGATCTGCTTTGCGATATTCAGGCTGGTATTGGTTTATATCAAGATAACAATGATAGTTCCAGATGTTTGGAGTAGGTTAAGATATAGTTTCTATAATTGAACATATTTAAAAGTCTGTTTGCATCAGCTATTGGCCTGCTTAGAATAACTTTAAGTTATTTGATAGCATTTATAATTAAATATAATAGTAACTCAAAAATAAATATTTCAGCTATTGGTCTTCTTGGGGAAACTCAAGAAAGTATCGACTTGAGTGATGCGCAAGTAGGAAGAGCTCTGGCACATTATTCTTCTGATGTGTCTATATATGTTAACAGCTGGGGACCAGACACGACATCTGACTTCCATCCTGCTGGTTCATTGGCTAAAACTGCTCTAGTATCCTTGGCAACAAACGTAAGTTTTCTTGTTCATTGGCTAAAACTGCTCTAGTATCATTGGCAACAAGCGTAAGTTTTCTTGGTCATTGGCTAAAACTGTTCTAGTATCCTTGGCAACAAACGTAAGTTTTCTTGTTCATTGGCTAAAACTGCTCTAGTATCCTTGGTAATAAACGTAAGTTTTCTTGCTCATTGACTAAAACTGCTCTAGTATCCTTGGCAACACACGTAAGTTTTTCATGTTTTATTAATGATGATAATGTATCACTAAGTTCTGGTTGTAATATAAAACACGTTATTATTTTTAACGTCGCACGTTTTCTGTAGTAATTTTATTATATAATTTTTACCGCAGAAACCACGACATTTTTTTTAATGTGTTGCAACGCTGCCGAAACATTTGTCTTAGTAAACGTCGTTCATATAGACATATATAGTTAATGATTTGACATATCGTTCTAATGTACCGCTATCCCGCCAATATCCTAATTAAGTTGAAGGTTTAAATAACGAAAACAAAATTGTCATTATTTACTATCTGTTTTTTTTTGTGTTATGTTCTTGTTTTCGTGTTTTGGTTTTCGTAATGTCGGGTAATTTTTATGGTGACTATTAGGGGAGGGGTGGGGTTTTGCTTTTGAATAAATCCACAACATTTGAGCTCTGTTTTATATTTGTTTCAATTGCAATCAAACCACATCTACTTATTTTTATATATTATAATATAGATAAAGAAATTTCTCATTGGCAATTATACTAACATCTCTTTATTTAAAAAAAATATTGAATAGGGTAGACATGGCAACCTCTCATTTGCAATCAAATCCCATCTCGTTACTTTTTTAATATTTTTTATAGGCAAGACAATGCAATCTCTCATTGACTATCATAATACATCTTTTTACTTTTCACATTTTATAGAGAAGGCAAGGCAATATATTTCATTGGCAATCATACTACATTTCTTTATTTTCATAATTTTAAATAGTAAGGAACGCAATTTTTCAATTGCAATCAAATCACATCTCTTTATCTTTAACATTGTAAAGGGTAGGCAAAGCAATCTCTCATTTGCAATCTTGGATCTAATCCAATCTCTTTATTTTTATATTTTCTAGGGTAGACAAGGCCATCTCTCATTGATAATCAAACCACATCACCTTATTTTTATATTTTCTAGGGTAGACAAGACAATGGGAGAATCTTTGTATTCGCCAGGGTAGACAACTCTTTATTTCTATATTTTCTAGGGTAGACAAGGCAATGGGAGCATCTTTGTATACGTCAGGGTAGACAACTCTTTATTTCTATATTTTCTAGGGTAGACAAGGCAATGGGAGCATCTCGGCATTCACTGATTGTCATTGTCAAGCATACCATATCACCTTATTTTTATATTTTCTAGGGTAGACAAGACAATGGGAGAATCTTTGTATTCGCCAGGGTAGACAACTCTTTATTTCTATATTTTCTAGGGTAGACAAGACAATGGGAGAATCTTTGTATTCGCCAGGGTAGACAACTCTTTATTTCTATATTTTCTAGGGTAGACAAGGCAATGGGAGCATCTTTGTATACGCCAGGGTAGACAACTCCTTATTTCTATATTTTCTAGGGTAGACAAGGCAATGGGAGCATCTTGGCATTCACTGATTGTCATTGTCAAGCATACCATATCACCTTATTTTTATATTTTCTAGGGTAGACAAGACAATGGGAGAATCTTTGTATTCGCCAGGGTAGACAACTCTTTATTTCTATATTTTCTAGGGTAGACAGGGCAATGGGAGCATCTTTGTATTCGCTGCTGGAAATGGAGGAAGTGATTCGAACGCAAATGCCTATCTTCAAAGTAGTATATACGCCATCTCTGTTGCCAGCGTTGAATTCGACGAAGTTTCGCCGTCTGCTGGATTTGGCGCCAACATAATGACGTCTGCTTACGGTGGTGGGGTTCACTATAAATCTTTGGTAAGTACATCTTTTGATTAGTTGTGGTTTGGGATTGCTGTCACATATCTTTAATCATTTATATATATATATATATATGGCAATCCGATGGATACATCTGTTGT